>NC_143489.1:48837728-49143561 GCF_027475165.1 Benincasa hispida | reverse complement strand
CGTGAATAACTGACTAAACTCTTTAGTCACAGGATCCACCATCCGTTAACTATCGAGCACTCCACTAAAGACCGACAGCTGCACTCTTCTCACTGCAGATATATTTCTGTGTCCATATCAACCAATCAACAGTGCGATAACCCTTCATAGATCGCTCGTAATTACAGTTGGGTCAATTTTATTTTGCCACTGTAGTTACATCTAACTCCTTAAGTACCACTGATTCCTCTAATAAACATAAGTCATAGTACTACTATGACTGAGTCCTCTTTTCTAAAGAGAGGATGTGACCACTATGTTCAAGACCTAGAATCAGTTCTTAAGGGAGCAATCTATCTACTTACTCCTGCTTCGAGGAAGAAGTGAATTCTATCTTGTGTAATTGAGTTCCCAGCTCTTCAATCAGACAAATCCCTAAAAAGGTAGGCTTGTTAAGTTGGCAATTTGGCCACTCTCACCCATACTAATCAAAGGACCGCACTCAAAGTCAAGAGTTCCCAAAACACTCAGAATTAAAGTCATGTCACCTATTGTCGTTTAGGTGAGATGTAAGTCTCAAGTATCAACGGCGTTATATAAAGAGACGAATCATCTCGTGGTCCGGTCTTATACAAACTCTTTGTATAGGACACCCTCGCTCGCATGTCTTCACATGAATGGCCAGGATCAGATCATCTGTAGTAGTTCACAACACTTGTAAACCTCTACAAAGTGGGTCGTATCAGTAGTGTCACCAGGATAAGGTATCCCTCTTTTATCCTTATTCTACAGAGCTTTTTAGGTTATCACTTAATGCATGATCCATTTGTATATCTCATATACATGCTTAAGTTTACATACAATACCATGGATCTTTGTTTATTGGATATGAGTAAATGCAAAATAAAATAACTTTTATTTTATTCGTAACAATGTGAACAGTGTTTACAAATTATGACACTCTGAGAGAATTAGGACACTAATTCCAACAATCTCCCACTTGTTCTAATGCCTCGGGAGACTAATGTACAATACATGAAAAATACAAGTACAATATACAATAAACTAGGGCATATTCTATACCCCAGTATCATCTCCCAGTTGCCCTAGATAAGATGCCGCATGTCCCGTAGACCCAGACTCTCCAAATGACCCTCGAACACTTTATCCACGAGGGCCTTTATAAATGGATCAGCAACATTGTGCTCCGACGCGATCTTCGTGACTATCACACACCACGATGCATAATCTCTCTAATCAAATGATATTTTCGTTCAATATGCTTGCCTCTACGATGACTCCAAGGTTCCTTTGACTTTGCCACAACCCCGCCGTTATCACAATAGAAAGTGATCGATAAAGACATATTTGAAACAACTTCCAAATCTGTAAGGAGTTTTCTCAGCCAAAATGTCTCTTTAGCAGCTTCACAAGCGGCTACATATTCGGCTTCCATAGTGGAGTCCACGATGCATCCTTTCTTGATGCTTCGCCACACTATAGCCCCTCCATTCAGAGTGAACACTGACCCTGATGTCGATTTCTGAGAATCTCGATCAATCTGAAAGTCAGAGTCTGTGTATCCTGTAAGGATCAAATTCTTATCTCCATAAATGAGCATGTAGTCCCTCGTTCTCTGAAGATACTTGAGGATTGTTTTAACCGCCGTCCAGTAATCTAATCCTGGATTGGATTGATAACGGTTGAAAATCCCTACTGCATAGCAAATGTATGGTCTAGTACATAACATTGCATACATTAAGCTTCCAATAATCGAAGCATAGGGAATCTGTCTCATCTTCTCAACCTCTTGAGGTGTCTTAGGGCATTGATCCTTAGACAATACAATTCCATGTCGGAAGGGTAATAAACCCCTCTTGGAATCCTACATCCTGTACTTGATCAACATTTGATCTATGTACGATGCCTGAGACAAGGCCAACCTCTTATTCTTACGATCCCGAATGATCTGGATCCCTAAAACATATTGTGCCTCTCCAAATATTTCATTTGGAATTGGGCGGCTAGCCACTTTTTAACGTCAGTCGGAAAACCTACATCATTCTCAATGAGTAGGATATCATCCACATACAGTACCAGGAAAGCTACTGAGTTGTTGATGATTTTCTTGTAAACACAAGGCTCATCAACGTTTTGATCAAAGCTAACTGATTTGACCGTACTGTCAAATCTAATGTTCTACAATCTAGACGCTTGTTTCAGCCCATAAATGAACCTATTAAGCTTGCAAACTCTTTGCTCTTGATCTAGAATGATGAACCCCTCTGGTTGAGCCATGTAGATGGTCTCCTCAAGATTACTATTAAGAAAGGCAGTGTTGACGTCCATTTGTCATACCACGTAATCATAAAATGCGGCTATGGGTAGAAGTATCTTGATAGACTTCAACATGACAATAGGTGAGAAAGTTTCCTCATAGTCCATTCCCTCGACCTAAGTATAACCCTTTGCCACGAGTCTAGCCTTAAAGGTTTGCACCTTTCCATCTACACCTCATTTTCTCTTATAGATCCACTTACATTCTATAGGCTTTACCCCATCAGGTTGATTCACAAGTTCCCAGACTTGATTAAAGTAAATAGACTCCATTTCCTAATTCATGGCTTTAATCCGCTCATCTTTGTCAACATCTTCCATTGCTTGCTTAAAAGACAATGGATCCTCGACCCCATCATTAGAAATGATGTTCTGGGCTTGAGTCAAACCCATGTAGCATTCTGATGGCTTCATAACCCTCTCACTATGTTGAGGCAATCTCAACTCTTGAGTTGGTTGATTGGATGTATCGACATCAACAACTCTTGTTGATCTATCGGCCTATTCAACAACTCTTGCTGAACCCTCAGTAGTCTTACTAGAAATCTCATGTAAAACAAGCTTACTTCATGGTTTATGATCCCTAATGTGGTCTTCTTCCAAGAAGATAGCATTTGTAGAAAGAAACACTTTATTCTCACTTGGATCATAGAAGTATCCACCCCTCGTTTCCCTAGGGTAGCCTAGAAAGAGGCAAAATTTCGAACGCGGTTCCAACTTCTTCGGGTTAGTCACAAGCACGTGGGCCAGACGCCACCAAATATTGAAGTGGTGTAAACTAACTTTACGACCGCTCCACAGCTCAAAAGGTGTTTCAGAAGCACTTTTTGAGGGAACGTTGTTCATAATATAACATGCAGTCTCCACTGTAAATCCCCAAAACGAGTCTGAAAGAAAACATAACTTATCATAGACCGAACCATGTCCAACAAGGTTCTGTTTCTCCTTTTTGATACACCGTTCTGATGAGGTATACCTGGGACTGAGAGTTAGGACGTAATTCCATGTTCTATCATATAGTTCTGGAATTGGAGGTGCATATACTCTTCACCACGATCAGACCGTAGTGTTTTTATCTTCTTACCTAACAAGTGTTCAACTTCAGGCTTATACTCCTTGAACTTGTCAAGGGCTTCAGACTTATGTAGCATTAGGTAGAGATACTTATACCTTTAATAATCATCTATGAAAGATATGAAATATTCATACCCACCTCGAGCCCTAACACTCATCGGACCATAGCGGTCTGAATGTATAAGCTCCAAGGTTTCCTTGGCTCTAAAACCTTTTCCAGTAAAAGGTCATTTGGTCATCTTGCCTTCAAGGCATGATTCACACATCGGCAAGGAGTTTTCTTCTAAACTCTTTAAAAGTCCACATTTCACCAACTGCTTAATCCTATTGAGGTTGATGTGACCTAACCTTAGATGCCAAAGATGGGTATTTTCCTTAGGAGAAACCTTTGATATTTTAGCTATTGTCGCCGTATTGAACATTTCTGTATTTAGCAAGGCTTTTATGACTAACGACCTTAGTATATACAAGTTATTTTCCATTGAACCTAAACCAATCTCCATACCATTCTTGAAAATAAACACTTTACTCTCAGAAAAAGAGTCGGTATGACATTGTTCAATGAAACAAGAAATCGAGATTAAGTTTCTCTTGATAATTGAAGGAAATCTTAACGAAGAGTATCGATAAGCGCGTTTAGATCTTTCCAATTTCATCGTGACCAAAATACAACACATACATTCTAATAGACAGTTATGCAATACACACTAATTAAAGGCATGCTTCGAACAATAAAATACAAGGGAAAGAGTTCTCATACCAGTTGAAGACCCTCTTCAAGCTTTGAACTTAGACGCAACGGAAGACCTCTATGCGAACTCTATCGCCCAGCAAACTAGTCGGTTGCAGCAGCATGATCGTCTACACGAATAACAGCAACACGAACAAACACGAACAAGTGAACAGCAGTGGGGACAACACCACCAAATGGAGCCCTTGGTATTCTCAGAGTGAGAATCCAAAGTGTGGTCTTTAGTGAATTTGGTAGAGGTTGGAGAAAGAAAAAATCGTGTAGACGATAAGCAACTGGGAGAGAAAAGGAGCTATCGTATAGCTATGTGCTTATCGTTTAGAAGAAGCTATACAATCGTGTAGGTTTTATTAAGCAATCGTTTAGTAAATGGTGGATGATCGTTTAGAAAATGCGGCACACTATGCGATCGGTTAGGGATGAGTATGCGATTGTTTAGGCGCTGGTGTGTGATCTTTTAGGCGATGAACGACTATCGTATAGGCTCTCAAACTATGCGATCGTAATGTTTTCACACCGATTACCAATTTTTTCGAACTTTTGCAAAATGAAACAAATTTCCATTTTATTCTTTGGTTACAATAACCGAATTTGGATTCTCCCATAATGCACGCCCGAGAGAAGTTTTAGGCCAATTATCATATAATTAACCAATTTAATAATTAATGAATATAGTCATATTATATTCTTACCCTATTGTTTGATATCACATATCTACTATAGTAATTTCTCTTCCACATGTTATAAATTCTATTTATATCTAAATTCCTCCAAAATAATGTATCTCATACATTTAGTCAATTATATCATATATAATCAACCAGTTCAATTATATCATATATAATCAAACTCCCTTTTGTCAATTTGAACATTTCAAACTGACCCAAATACTGATTCTCAACTTTATCCAAGCTACCTAGGGGACCTAATGGACATGTGGCTCGAAGCTCCAACGGTTCGTGAATAGCCGACTAAACTCTTTAGCCACGAGGTCCACCATCCATTAACTCTCAGGCATTCCACTAAAGACCAATAGTTGAACTTTTCGTACCATAGATACATTTTTGCATCCATCGGATATAACCAATCATGAGTATGATGACCCTTCACAGATGCTCGTAAGTATAGCTGAGCCAATTTACCATTTTGCCATTGTAGTTACATCTCACTCCTTAAGTACCACTGATTCCTCTAACGAACAATACAACATAGTCCAACTATGTGTGAACACCTCTTGGGCCAAGAAAAAGTGTGTGGCGCCACATCGTTCAAGCCCTGGAATCAGCCCTTAAGGGAGCTATCTATCTACTTACCCCTACATCGGGGAAAAAGTGAATTCCATCTTGTGTAGCTGAGTTTCCAGCTCCTAAATCAGACGAATCCCCAAAATGGTAGGTTTGAGTTGGCGACCTGGTCACTCACACCCATATAAATCAAAGGACCACCTTCAATGGCAGGAGTTCCCAACTCACTCAGGATTGAGGTCATGTTACCTATGGTCATCCTAGTGAAGTGAAGTCTTTGTCATGAACGGTGTTATATAACGAGACGTTAACAGTTCGTGGTTAGGTCTTATATAAACTCTTTGTATAGAACGCCCCCGCTCACATGTCCCCTACACGAATGATTAGGATCAGACCATCTGTGACAAGTTACAACACTTGTGACCATTTCACAAAGCGGGCCGCATTTGTAGCGTTACCAAGATAAGGTTTCCCTCATATATCCATATACTAAAGACCATTTTGGTTATCACTCAAGACATATCTACTTGTATGTCACCACATACATGCTTAAGTTACATACAGATAACCAGCGATTTTATGTTTATTGGTTTGTGATAAAGCAAATAAAACATGCAACTGAGTAAAAACAAGATGTGAAGTAAATATCATATATTATACAACACAAGCATTCGTACAAACTACAGAACACGAGACTTTAGGGCATCAACCCCAACAATGAGGAACTACAAAAACATTATCTAATAACAGATAACGTTTCTTGTCCAAAAATAACTTCAACCTGCCTACAGCAACAACTGAAATAACCTCACCAGTATCGACTTGAAGATTCATTCTCCTTGTGGCAACGTTTACCAGGAACTAAATCCTTGGTAAGAAGAACTGACATGGTTGGTAGCACCCGAATCAAGGATCCAGGCAGAATCATCATTCTCTATCAAACACATCTTCAAGACCAATAAATCACATTTACTGTCTTTAGACTTCCTCCTCTTTTGGAGAGTAGTGGGATCAATATCAAAACCTAAATATTCCCCAAGTTCCATGTCAGAGAACACTTCTCGTCGATGAACTTTAATAGAGTCAGCAACATTTGCTTTCTCTTCCTGGAGGTTATCTTGGGAACTGACACTACTAGTTTTGTCATCCATCCCTTTGTGCTCAAAAAGTAAGAACTTTCAAACAATTCTTGCAACGAGTCCATGATCTCACGTGCAATGACCATGTTCTCAACCCTTTTGGCCAAAACATCAGGTGTGCTAGCCTATATGTGAAGACGAGCCAATGAACTAGCCTTCATCCACACCTCATATGCATTGCGAACATTTCATGGTGTATCAAGGGTCGGGACTTGAGGACACTCCTCAACCATGATAAACTCGAGGTCATTTTGCCATGAAATATGTTTTAGTGGACTCTTTCCATTGTATGAAATCAGTCAAACTAGAGGCATTAAACAGAAAATATTCATGTTGCTAAAAAACAAATACATTGACCTACATTAGGTTTTAAGCAAATACTCGTTGAAAAACGTACAACATTCAATACGGTTTAGCAAAACTGAAATGAACCCCGTGTGACATCTAGTTTGCAATAAAGCTTCAAAGGTTTAGGACAAAAGCCGCTAAAGGGTGGTCAATTCATCCCTCCTCTGAATTGAGACATTCTCAACCAGCCATTAATACTAGAACAACTCTTGCTCCTATAACAACTAGCCATCATTGATTTGGTCAAGAAATCATTAACTTACTTAACAATTTTTTGTAAGTGTGAGTCGTCATTTTAGGCCCTAGAGTTCTGCCCCAAACAGCCAATCTGAAGGGAAAAAATTCAATTTAGGCAAAAACTAAAGTGACCCTATCAATTTCTGGAGTTCACCTTGATATTGACCAACTGCACAAAACCCATCAGAAAGGGGACGCTCCTAGGGCACCACGAGGGAGTGCAAGAATGATCTCACGGTGCAAACTAATGAAGGAGACCGCGGGACGTGTTAACACACACCCTTCACCCACTTAATATAAATATTCTCTCCGTCCACCTTGATATTGACTCATGCAAACACCATCTGAAGGGGGATGTTCCCATGCCACCATGATGCCAAGCATGAATCTCATGGCGTGAACATTCATGGAGAAACGTGAGTAGAATCATTGACAAATCATATATATCTCTTCCTCCCACTGAGTATTTTATAACCTAGGGTTTAGTTTACTTAGAAAAAACACGGCTAATAATTTTAACTAAGTTATTTTTAGGTTTGCCCAAGAGTAACTTTTACCTTGGAAAGTTGAACAACTTTTGATCATCATCCATTAAACTTTTTAGCGAAGTCTTTGATCAAATATTGCATGCTTGCAGAAAATCTACCTAATTCACCTTTCTAGGTAGGTTCCCAGGTAGGAGTGTTCTGTTTCCGTCATCTTAAGTACCCAGCCTAGATAGAACCTGCCTTAGACAAAATGTCCCTTATAGATAGATTTAATACAATTCTAATATATTATGCCAATCAATTTAATCCTATTAAACCGATTTAAAAGATTAAATTTAGGTTGCTAATCTCATTAGAACCTTGAACTTTGGTCTATCTCAATCCAATTTTAAAACCTTTTAAAACATGAGTTCGCCTAAGTCCGCATACAACTCTTTCTTTTTTATTTTAGTTCTAATTTCCATTATAACGCTTGTAACTGAAACAACCAAAATCATCCACAATGCGAAGCAAACACATACAAGACATTCATAACATTTATAAGTAAGCCTAAGTGTCATGCTCCAAGTAATGAATCCCCATAATTCAAATCAGTCCTTTGGGGTCTAGATTTAATTACCCAAAATCTTATGAGTATTCCAAGACCAAACACAAGAAACCCTTAATCGTTCAAAATAATTCAAATCTTACCCAAAATACAATCTATCTCCAAAATCCTGTGGAAATCCAAAGGGATGACAGTGAGGACTCGAGGCCAGGCTTGAATGGCAGCCAGACGACGACTAACCCGACGAGGATTGGTGCGCGACTGGGACTCCGTTCGATATGGTGGCGTGCGAGAGCTGGAGAAGCGGCGGCAACCACACGGCTGAGCTGAAGTAACGGCGCGAGGGTTGGTGTTTGGCTTCGGATCTAGCGGATAGGGCGGTGGACGGAGATTGACGCGCGGCTCGGTAGATCTGTGGTGTGCGACACGACTGGCCGGTGAACGTGAACGACGGTGGCGGCTAGAGGTGCAAGACAACTGGCGAGGCGTGCGGCAGGGAAAGGGTCTCGAGAGAGGAAGGGTTTTATTTTAAGAAAAGAAAAGAAATAAAACAAAAAAATTAATAAAATAAAATTAAAGTTTATTTTATTTTGTTTCTTATATTTATTCCCTTTTTACTTATTTTTCTTTTTTCGTTTCCTTCAATACCAAAGATATATATAACTATATATATTTTTAAAATCCTTTCCTTCTTCTCTTCAAATTCCAATTTCTTCTCAAATTCCAATTTCTAAATTCCAAATCTTTAAAAAAAAGGAATAAATAAAATTCCAAATCCTTTTGGGAAAAAATAAAAAAACAAAAATAAAAAATAAAAAAAAAAAATTAAATCAATCATCTCAATTCAATTGATTTAATTCTAATTATCTTCTTCATATTATACATATATACATATACATATACATATACATTATACATATACACAATATACACATACACATATACATATAATATACATATACATATACATATATATATTATATATATATATATATATATATATATATATATATATATATATATAAATCCAATTTAACCTCAAAATCCAAAATAACACCCAAATAATTTAAGATATTTAAAGTAAAAATTAACTAAAAAAAAATTGTGGTCGTTACACCTAATGTCAACGATCATTGGGTTTTGGCTAAACGATGGTGTAGAATTTTTCTGCGCGATCGTGTAGTATTTACTAAACGATCGTTTAGCTAATGCAAAATGATGGGGTAAAATGTTTGCTCTATTATGTAGCGTTGGTTGCCTGATCGCGTGAACACTAGAGGTAAATGATCAAGTGGGAGCATTTGATGCTCGTCATTTACTAAAAGGCACACGCACTAAATGATCATGTAGTTAGGATGCCTCATCGCATAGTCACTGATTACACGATCACCCGGTATGTGATACCTCGCGCTTGCTCGGCGATCGTTTAGACAATTGTCCTTCATCGCATCGTTGTCATTTAGATGATCATTTAAGGCTTGCATTGTACGTTGCGCACTGCACGATCACATACCTCATGCTTCATCGCATAGTTAATGGTACACGATCATTGCTAAACGATCGTTCAGTTAAGGAAGCATTGGTAAATGATTGAGTAAAAGATTTATGGTTTACTCATGTAGACAATCACATGGAGTTGGTACACGATCAAGGAGACATGGACTTCGACCGGACGGTTCAAGACCCAGTTCGCTTATTTGAACCAGAGACTTTTTGCTATTTGTAATAGTTAGCTTTGGTTTTGAGAATTTTGAGGGTAATTATCCCGATTTATCAATTTTTATTTAATATAGATGAGATGTATGTTGGTTTATATGGCATAGTGTATGACATATAGACTTAAAACCCACCTTAGGTTGTGCAATTATTCATTCATCAGATATTATAAGTGAATGCATCATAGAATATAAGAGTTATATTTATGCATGCAGTAAGCATATTCATGCATTATCTTTATATTTTAAGAATTATAGTATAAGGGTGTATGGAAGCATGTGTGCTTGGTTCATTGCTTGGTTGTATAAGTGTTATATAAAAGTAACAATGAAGCTCTATAAATTAAGCTTTTGTGCCAGGCGATAAACCATCTTTGTTCATTGCTTGGTTGCTAAATTAAGCTTTGTAATTTCTGTTTTAGGTTTCTTTTTCAAGGTTTCCAAGAACCAAGAGGGAGTTTAGTTGGTCGAATAAAATATCTTAGTCTTTCTTCGAGGTAAGTAATCTTACTACTGGAACCGCCTTTATGCCAGACGATAAACTGTAGATTTAATATTGAGGATCTTGCAACTATTTTCGAGGATAATTTTGATTGTTCCGAGATTGAATGGACTATTTAGGAAGATATATGAGCATGTGGTAATATATCTGAATATGATTATGTATGAGCTTGATTTAGAATTTTATGAGTTATATTAAAATGATGATCGAGCATGACCTTTAAATTATGAGTTAAGTGGTACTCCTACTAGAATGTATTAAAGCTAGATGAGGTTTAGACATTTATTGATCTATATAGTATGTGATTTATTATGAGAATGTGTAGATTGTATGATATATTATGACATCAGATGACGTAAGTTAGGGGGATGCAATATGCGATGCATGTCTTAGGTTATACGCTGATTTTCATGCGTCGGTGGTCATGCACTGGAATGGAATGTATACGTTGATCTCATATGCAATGACGATGCGTTCTTGTCACAAGTTTTCTTGCTCTCTCGCCATGTATAACGAGAATTCAAGTTTCTCGGGTAATCCGAGGTCGAACTTAGGGACTTGTAGCTGAATGTATGCAATGATGTGTTTGCAGCGGATGAATAAAAGAATGATGGGGGTTGTAAACTATAAACTACTCCTACTTCTAACTAACAACCAAAGCAGTGGGAATATGACTGAGATGGCAATTGTTAACGCGTAGTAAATGCATGGAAAAATAGATAAAATGTGAGGTTGACTTCATCGCAACCCTAAGTTTGACTGCAGGGACAACCCCAGCCAACGTAAGCTATGCGATCATGCTACACACACTTGTGCCTAATTCTAGGATGCATGTGATGTATATGCGATAGGCCGAAAAGCCTATTTCTAAGCCTCCATAACTTGCTCACGTGCTCTCAGACATAAGTGTGATGACCACATACCACCATATTCTACTTCTGGACGCATACAATATCCTATCCATAGGGTGCATATGTTGTGTAATAGCAAACGGAGCTTATCTCTAAGTTCCCCATTCTTGCTTATGCGGTCCGATCTTCTCTCTCGGGTCTTAGATCTGGTTTTTTTTAGACTACTCTCCCAAGTATGCCTAAATGATGAATGATGCGCTCATAAGACAAGGTAATCGCATAAACTTGGCTGACGTAAGATTATTCCTATCTCTAGTGAACACTTGCTTACATTGCTTAATGCGACCAACAACTTACCCTCTGGTTGGTTGTTGCTGATTTTACTCATAGACAAGCATTGCGTCCACTTATAGACAAGCGTTGCTACAGCTTCACACTAAGCAAATAAGGTTTTCTCTCAACACTCACGCAATGCACACCTCCCGGTGGTTTGCTACATGCTTCATATTCCTATACCGCATAATTAAGTATGCGATACTCTAACAGTCTCACTTGGTGATGCAATGAAAGTTAAGGATGCTAAGTAAATGGAGATGGAGATAGAATTGAAGGAAATATAGAAATGCATTGATCACAAAATGTATTAATTCCTTAAGCCAAAATGTAATACAATACAATATAAGGAATGAAGAGAAATGGAAAGGCTAGTTGGAAGCAATGTCTTACTTCCAGCAGATGTGTGTCAAGGCTGTCGGTGGTGCCATGGATGGGTGGTGGAGCAAACACTCTCGAGCTCTAACTCTGGCGAAGGCTCTAATCGTCACTTGGAATGGATGAAAGAGATGAAGAACTCTCAAGCTTTCTTCTCACACTTTCGTCTGGATCACAAGGATCCGCCCAAAGGTAGAAACTTGGATAATTTGAAACTCTACTTAACGGCTTCTATTTATAGAGTTGGGTCGCCGACAACATTAATGGACCTGCTCTGATTCTGACATTCGCGGCGCGATGGTCCTTTTCTGAATCTCTACTGCTAACAACGTGGTAGATGAAATGTCAACATCATCTTTTGATACTCCCGAGGTATGCGTTCATGTTGCATTCCACCAACCTTGCGTTCATCCCTCTATTATGGTTATCATCATGTAGCCACAATCTCCTTGCGATGACCGCATTCGCTCGATGACCGCAGCTTTTATGTGATGACCGCATTCGCTTGACGACCGCAACTTCTATACATGGACGTATACGGTCGATGGCCGCAACATCCATGCGTTGTACGTATGCGTTCGCTTCTGCGATGGAGAGTTTCTCCACATGCGGTCGTCTTTGCGATAGTTCGGCTTTCGCGTATGCCTCCGCTTCCTGCGTTAGCTATAAAGATAGACAATTGAATGCATAATAACACACAATAATGGGTTAGCCGAGATTCTTAATGTCGATCAATGCAAACTCGTTTTCTCATGCATTCCTAACATTTTTGCCGCATATTTTACTTAACAACCCTTATAATTCAAAGTAAAAGGACTAAGATGATGTGCATTTCTGCCCGTCATCAACATCTCGAATACTTTATTGTTTACATGATTTAGTGCATGAAAGTGATGTGCTACAGTTGATCCATTTAAAACTAGATTAATGTTTGATTTTATGTCTTAAAACTTGTAGTTTGTAAATTAATAAATATATTCTGTTTTGTTTTTTGATAAAATTTTTATTGAAATTGTAATGTTAAATCCAATAAACTAAGGTCCTGAGGCTGTTTAATGTAGACTTGAACTTTATGTGATGACATAAAACATGGATCAAGTTCGACTATATAGCCTAAAAAGGTCTATATTATAGGGATAAGGTTAGGCGTCTTGTTCTGGGGACACTATGGATATGGTCTACTTTGTAGTTAGTACAAACGATGTGATCCTGAATCGTTCATATAGAGATATGTGAATGGGGGCATCCTATGCAATGAGTTTGTATAAGACTGGACCACGACTTAGTCATTTTTGCTTTATAACACCGTTTACTGTATAAAACTGACTAATTCAAATTTAATGACCTAGATAACTCGATCTAAATCCTGAGCTAACTATGAACTCTTGTTTATTCGAGATTATCCTTAGATCTGTATAGGTGAGAGCAGCTCAATAGCGCTGGCTCAATAAACCTCCCATTTTAGGGGTAAGACCGGGTAAATAGTTGGGGACATAGAGTGCAAGACAGACTTCACTCCTACCCGTCTCTAATGGTAGCAAATAGTTTGTTCCCTTAAGTGCTGACTTTAGAATTAGAACAAGGGGCTCCACCCTCTCATTAGGCTGAGAGGGACTCGATTTATTGGTTGGACCACAAATCAATTGTTCTTTAGAGGTTCATTGGGACTAAAGAAACAAGAAGTGTTCTCGGGGGTAAAACGGTATTTTGACCAAGCCAAGACCACGGACAACCTGTGAAAGATTGACTTACTAGTTATGGTTATATCAAATGGACAAAAATATATCTATAGTGAGGGGAGTGCAACTACGGGACTTTAGTGGAATGACCCGTTAGTTAATAAATATTGATTAAGTAGGTTAAAGAGTTTTATTGATTAATCTCGGATTGTTGAAGCCCATGATCTGTAAGTCCATTAGGTCCCTCTGCTAGCTCATATGGATTAAACTTAGAACAGTATGTTGGATTAATTCGAATTGTTCGAATTAGGAAAAGGGATTAAAACCGACAAATATATGCGATATCGCTATCAATTTTTTGTATGGCGCTCTATATCCAAATGTGATTTTAATTTTGAAAATATGAATGTGGATTCATGTTCGGGAGGTAAAAATTAGTCAAGAGGGTCAAAACTGTAAAAAGTCAAAGGGTTGATTTTTTCACTAGGAAAAGTCAAAGTTTGACTTTGACCAAATGGAAGAAGACCATTTTGCCCTTGACTAGAGTTAGTGGAATTATCCAACATTTTTGTTGGATAATCCCACTAACTTAAGTGGACTATGTGTAAACATTATAGAATGACACATAACCCACTTTGGTTTAGTGCTTTGTGAGGTGTTGATTTTTGGTGAGTTTTTACATGCATTAAATGTATGTAATTGTTTTAAAAAAGGAAGTTTTATAAAACAAATTTCTTCTTCTTCTTTATCTTTTAGCAAGCTGATTTTTCTATAATTTTTTGTTTTCAAATTCTCACAAAAAATTCTCTTTTTCTCATATTAACCTTGAACCTCCCTTTATTCTCTTTTCATTCCTTCATTCACTGGGTCCCACAACCCGGTTCTAAGTCCAAAGAATAGCAAGGAAACTCTAGTGGTGGTTCGATAAAGTTCGGGTCGAGATTCAGCGAGAAGAAACATTTTTTGGGAGCTACAAAAGTTATACACTATCCCTTTTAGTTTACTTTTCTTTTTAACTTTTGCATGCTAATTTTCTTGTAATTAGAAGCAATTAGAGTGTAATTAGATCCTTATTCCGCTGCGTATGTCTCGTGTTCCATCACGTGGTATCAGAGCATGTTTTAATTACGCTCAATTGCTTTTTGTGGGTATTTTGTTTTCCTTTCTTTCAAATGTTGAATGAAATGTGGACTAAAGTGGATATTTTACGGTTTTGGCATTTTTTTCCTTAAATTTCTTATGAAAATTTTTAATTGCTCATATGTTTATGAGCATTAATGTGTGGAAAAGGGCCTGTAATTTTTTTAGAGTCGTTAGAGTTGAAATTATGTTGTAATCGCTCGGTTCCGGGAGAGTGGATAGCTTGAAAAATTAAAGAAAATTTGGTTCCAGACCCGTTTTGGCCACCAGACCCGAAGACCCGCCCGCCAGCCTGAGACCCAACCCGGTTCGGAGTAGCCCTGTGTGCGCCAGCTGTCGACGAAGTCTCCGACCCGATTTCCCTTGCCCGCTCCTACCTCCGCGATCCGTGCGCTCGTGCATTTTCTGTTCGACCCGACTGGCCCCACGCGTTGACCAACCGGTCTGGATCGATCTGTTTGACTTGGTTGAGCTGGTTTGATCTGTTCAACTTGGTTTTTGGTGTTTTGGGCTGATTTGAGGTTTCTGAGCAGTTCCAGATGGTTCAAAGTTTTTGAAGCCGGTTTCAGGAAGCTGGTTGCTGATTTCTGTAATAAATTAGTTATTTGTTTGTTTTTAATGCCAAAATCGGTCCACTTTAGTGTTGTTTACCTATTATGCATGTGATGTATAATGTTGTTTTGATTATGTGTGCATATAGTATGCCATATAATTTTAAAACCCCACCATAGGAAAAGCATGTGACATGCATTTGTTATATGTTATAAGTATTATAAAATATATACTTTGCATGCTTAGTTTTAATATAAGTGTTATATTAAAGCATGTTTGTTTGAAGGAAGCATGTTATAGATGAATGCTCTAGGATTATAATTGTTATAATTTTATAATTGTTATAAAATAACCTAGACTTCTAAAATCTATAATAAAGATAAGATGCATGCTCACTTAGGGTTAACCATCAAGCAATCCCAATTTTCATAGAAAATAGGTTGATATCTTGTAAAATCGAAGTTACAAGAAAACTCACCTAGCAAGATCTTGGCAAAAAGTCAGATAAAATGATAAGGTTGAAGGTTTTTAAGTTGACGGTTCACGGAACACCTACTACCTGGAGATCGAGCTGACGTCTGAGTTAGGTTAAACCGATTTTACGAGCATGCGTGAGTGGTGTGAGGTAATAAAATTTGTTTATCACCTAGACATCGTAGGTTAAAAATCCAGTATAAAAGTTATACTTAGATGAATCACCTAGACTTAGGATATGTTTAAGTTAACCGAAATATGTCGCTAAGTATTTTATACCCTAACCGTCTAGAACACTTCAGCTGGATAGAAGTAATATACTTTTAGCTCTAGCGTCCCTAAGAGTTCACATCGTGAGATTCATGCTTGGCTTTGGGCCGCCCTGGGAGCAGACTCCATTCGGAGAGTGTTTGCATGAGTCAATACGAAGGTGAATAGGGGAAGTTGTTCATAGTAAGTTAGAGAAGGAAGTGTGTCAACACATCCTACAGTCTCTTCCATTAGGTCGCACCGTGAGATTCCTATAATGCGCCTGCATGTTTACCCTGGAGTGACCTTACCAATCGGAGGGTTGTATTATCGGATTCGGAACTCCGCGAACTCTAGAAATTGATAGGGTCTCTCAGGTTCGTTTTCATTCTTGTCTTTTCAACTTCAGAAGCATAATGATTCCGATCTTTGGGGTCTGAACATGGAGGGTCACACTTACGAGAATTACCAAGTGTTAGTAAATTCTTGACCAAAGTAGCGATAACTAAGTTACTATAGGAATAAGAGTTATTCTGATGATAGTATCTAGTCAAGATAGTCTTGGTTCAACGAAGGAATAGTTGATCATCCCTCAGTGAAGGTTATTCTAAATCGTTGAAATATCGTTGCAAATATAATAATGATGGGTACATTGTTTTTTTTTTGCTAAACTTGATTGGATTTTAAAGATTAATGTTTTTTTACTAAAAAGGATATGTTTTTCTTTTCAGTATGACTAGCTCTTTAGTTCAACTAATAGCTTATGAAAAACTTAACGGCGACAAACACTCAACATGGAAAATAAATTTGAATACAATACTAGTAATAGATGACTTGAGATTTGTCTTAACTGAGGCATGTCCTCAGGCCCCTGTTGGTAAAGGGAAGACTCCCATGACAAACAAGGGAAAGAAAGTTGCAGAAAAAAGAAAATGTTTCCACTGCAACCAAAATGGGCACTGGAAGAGGAACAGCCTGAAATACCTTGCTGAGAAAAAAGCAGAAAAAAAAGCACAAGGAAACTAGTTCCTGGAAAAAGCTTGAAGAAGGCGAGATCACCCTCAAGGTTGGAACAGGAGAGGTTGTCTCGGTCGAAGCAGTGGGAGACTTGAAGTAGTTTTTCAACGATAGATATATCATACTTAAAAATGTTTTGTATGCTCCTAAAATGAGACGGAATTTAATATCTATCACATGTATATTGGAACAAATGTATAAAATATCTTTTAAAATTAATGAAGCATTCATTTTCAGAAAAGGTATTCAAATTTGCTCTGCGATACTTGAAAATAACTTATATAAGTTAAGACCAACTAAAGCAAAATTTGTCTTAAATACTGAGATGTTTAGAACAGCCGAAACTCAGAAAAAAAGACAAAAAGTTTCTTCTAATGCCTATCTATGACATTTAAGACTTGGCCACAAAAAATCTCAAAAGGATTGAGAGATTGGTTAAGAATGGACTCCTAAATCAGTTAGAAGACAATTCTTTACCTCCATGTGAGTCTTGGTCCAAGTGGGAGCCTGTTGGATTCTATGTCCTAAAACTCGTAGTTTGTAAATTAATAAACATATTCTGTTTTGTTTTTCGATAAAATTGTTATTGAAATTGTAATGTTGAATCTAATAAACTAAGGTCCTGAGGCTGTTTAATGTAGACTTGAACTTTATGTGATGACATAAAACATGGATCAAGTTCGAGTATATAGCCTTAAATGGTCTATAGTACAGGGATAAGGTTGGGCGCCTTGTTCTGGGGACACTATGGATACGACCTACTTTGTAGTTAGTACAAACGATATGATCCTGAATCATTCATATAGAGATATGTGAGTGGAGACATCCTATGCAATGAGTTTGTATAAGACTGGACCACGACTTAGTCACTTTTGCTTTATAACACTGTTTACTGTATAAAACTGACTAATTCAAATTTGATGACCTAGGTAACTCGATCTCAATCCTGAGCTAACTATGAACTCCTGTTTATTTAGGATTATCCTTAGATCTGCATGGGTGAGAACAGTTTAACAACGCTGCTCAATAAGGCTCCCATTTCAGGGGTAAGATCGAGTAAATAGCTGGGGACATAGGGTGCAAGATGGACTTCACTCCTACCCATCTCTAGTGGTAGAAGATAGGTTGTTCTCTTAAGTATTGACTTTGAAATTAGAACAAGGGCCCCACCCTCTCACTAGGCTGAGAGGGACTCGATTTGTTGGTTGGACCACAAATCAATTGTTCTTTAAAGGTTCAGTGGGACTGAAGGAACAATAAGTGTTCTCCAGGGTAAAATGGTATTTTGACTTAGACAAGCCACGAACAACCTGTGAAAAATTGACTTACTAGTTATGGTTATATCAGATGGACAGAAATATATCTATAGTGAGGGGAGTGCAACTACGGGACTTTAGTGGAATGACCCGTTAGTTAACAAATGTTGATTAATTAGGTTAAAGATTTTACCGGTTAATCTCGGATTGTTGAAGCCCATGATCTGTAGGTCCATTAGGTTCCTCTTCTAGCTTGTATGGATTAAACTTAGAACAGTATGTTGGATTAATCAAATTGTTCGAATTAGGAAAAAGGATTAAAACCGACAAATATATGTGATATCACTATTGATTTTTTGTATGACACTCTATATCCAAATGTGATTTGAATTTTGAAAATATGAATGAAGATTCATGTTCGGGAGGTAAAAATTAGTCAAAAGGGTCAAAACTGTAAAAAGTCAAAGGGTTGACTTTTTCGTTAGGGAAAATCAAAGTTTGACTTTGACCAAATGGAAGAAGACCATTTTGTCCTTGACTAGAGTTAATGGAATTATCCAACATTTTTGTTGGATAATCCCATTAACTTACGTAGACTATATGTAAACATTATAGAATGACACATAGCCCACTTTGGTTTAGTGCTTTGTGAGGTGTTGATTTTTGGTGAGTTTTTACATCCATTAGATACATGTAATTTTTTTTAAAAAAGGAAGTTTTATAAAACAAATTTCTTCTTCTTCTTTCTCTTTTAACAAGCTGATTTTTCTATAATTTTTTGTTTTCAAATTCTCACCAAAAATTTCCTTTTTCTCACATTAACCTTGAATCTCCCTTTATTCTCTTTTCATTCCTTCATTCACCGGGTCCCACAACCCGGTTCTGAGTCCAGAGAATAGCAAGAAAAATCTAGTGGTGGTCCGGTAGAGTTCGAATCGAGATTCAACGAGAAGAAGCATTTTTCGGGAGCTGCAAAGGTTGTACATTATCCCTTTTAGTTTACATTTTTTTTGTTTACTTTTGCATGCTAATTTCCTTGTAATTAAAAGCAATTAGAGTGTAATTAGATCCTTATTCCGCTGCGTATATCTCGTGTTCCATCAATTAAATAGGTATGTTGAGGTTAAATAACATGAGGTTGATGAGGAAATTTTAGAGGACTCAGGATTAAGTGAATGTTATATGTAATATGAAGCTAGATGAAATCTCTTTTCCTTTCTAGACTATGTGGCTGCATGAAAGTGATGTATGCCCGAGGGTGCTAGTATATGAAAGGGATGTACTAAGACTGTGTGTATGAAAGTGATACATACCTAGAGGGTACTCGGGTGTACAAAAGAGGTACACACTAAGTGGGTTATGTGTATACGAAAGAGGTATATACATAACCATGTGTACGAAAGAGGTATGCATCCTTACATTCATATAGAGAATCTGGGGTGTATGAAAGAGGTACACACTCAGTAGGTTATGTGTATACAAAAGAGGTATATACATAACCATGTGTACAAAAGAGGTACACAGTCAGTGGGTTATGTGTATACGAAAGAGGTATATACAAAACCATGTGTATGAAAGAGGCACACACAGTTAGTGGGTTATGTGTATGAAAGAGGTGTATGCATAACCATGTGTACAAAAGAGGTACACGTCCCTACGATCATAGAGAGGACCTGAGGTGTATGTAAGAGGTGCAATCTAGGGGAAAGGAGAAAGAGTGAGCCATGTAAGGGAAATCTTCGTGTCCCATTAGTAGAGAGCTTCAGTCCATGTTGCATTTATTGGACATAAATGCTTAGCCTGACCCCAGTAGAGGGGTTACTTACTGAGTATTTTTTTATACTCACTCTTCTTTATGTTTTTTTTCAGGTAAGGGTAAGAGCATGCCGACGAATGACAAGCGAAATCTCGAAAAGTCAAGTCGTTACAGTTGGTATCAGAGCCCATGTTTTGGGTTCTGTAGATTGACTTACTACGTAAGTCTAGGTAGTCTCTGTGGCCCAATAACAAATTCCTCTTCATCGTCAGATATGTCCTACTAATGAAAGTTTTCAGTGCATATATGAGATTAGTGATATAATGTTTTAGTAGTATGATTTCTGAGAAAGACCCAGAGATAGATAGCTAATTTATGAGTTCATGACAAGACATGACAACTAAACCTATAGCAAGGAAGACTGTTAGAGGAGGGGTGTAGGAAGAGGGAGCTGAGAGTAGCCAGACTATTCCGACAAATCCAAATCCACCTATGACCCAAATCGATGAGAAGGCAATGGAAGCAAGAATTAGTGAAGCCGTTGCATCTTCCCTAATCGAAAAACTGCAGGAGCTGATCCGTAACACGATGGCAGGACAGACTATGAAGAACTAGGCTTAGGAGGAATCGGTACCACCTGAGCAGTTATAGCAGACTCAACCGTATAATAGAGACATGCAAGGCCTGTCTCTTGAGGCTAAGCATCTGAGGGATTTCAGGAAGTTTGACCCTCGCTCCTTTGATGGATCGTTGGGGGACTCCACTAAAGTAGAGATGTGGTTATCATTTATCGAGGCAATTTTTCGTTTTATGAGGTGTCCGAAAGAGCATAAGCACCAATGTGCAGTTTTCATGTTGACTGGCAATGCAAAAATCTGGTGGCGTTCAATAAAAAAAATGATTGATACTGGTGGGGAACTTGCAACTTGGGAGCAGTTCAAGGAGCATTTTTATGAGAAGTATTTTTCGGCCAACACCTGGTATAACAAGCAGATAGAATTCTTGGACTTGAAACAGAGAGTTATGTCGGTTGAGGAGTATGAGCAGGAATTTGATAAGCTGTCCCACTTTGCTCCTGAACTAGTAGCCACTGAGGCAACAAGGACAGAGAAGTTCATCTAGGGTCTAAGGAGTGAACTGCGAGGTATGGTACATGTCTTGGACCTCAAGACGTATGCTGCGGTTCTGCGGGCCACCGTGAGGATTGATGCTGACTCCCAGGTAGGAAAAGAGTGCAGGAGGTCGCTCGAGGTTGGGACTTCTATAGGTTAGAAAAGAAAGGCTGAGCCCAGGGCTCTTAAGCATCAGTTGAGGAACCAGAACACAATGAATGCTCCACATCAGTGGGGACAGTAGGACTCTCAAGCTGTGGCTGTTAAGGAAGATAAGTCGATTTGTACTACTTGCAGAAAGCATCCCTAGGGTCGTTGCTTAGCTGGAGCAGGGGTGTGTTATCGTTGTGGATAAGAAGGGCATATGACATATGGATGCCCTATCAGGAGCTCTACAAATGGTAGGGACCAACCTTCGGGCTCAGAATTAGGGGGTTCAAGTGGACAACAATAGCGAAATAGGAGCAATACAACAACTTGACACAAGACAGAGAGGTCAAACGTTGTGGTGAAAGGTAAATTTACATTCTAGATCTTGACACTCTAGTGTTACTTGAGACTATGGTTACTTGCCTTCTTTTGTATGCTTAGTTAATATAAGAGACCATGTATTTTCTATTACCCCTATGCAAAGCTATTATTTTGGGTATGGAGAAAGGAGGAGGCATGAAAGGTTTGCTGGCGTAATCAAGGATGGTTGTAACCTTGGTAGCTGGTTATGAAGAATTTAAAGTTATTTAGTCATAGATTGGTTGAGATGAGAGGTCAGTACCCAAAGATTTTTTTAGAAATAAACTTTCAAACTTTTAAGGATGAAAGTTTTTTAAGGAGAGAAGAATGTAACAACCCAATTTTTTTTTGAGTTAATCTTTACTTTAAATATCTTAAATTATTTGAGTGTTATTTTGGATTTTGAGGTTAAATTGGATTTTTGTAAATATATATACATATATTTTGAAGAAGATAGTTAGAATTAAATCAATTGAATTGAGATGATTGATTAAAAATTATTTTTATTATTTTTATTATTTTCTTTTTTTTTTCCAAAAGGATTTGGAATTTTATTTATTCATTTTTTTTTTTAAGATTTGGAATTTGAGAAGAAATTTAATTGAAAAGAAGAAGGAAAGAGTTTTAAAAATATATACAATTATATACATCTTTGGTATTGAAGGAAGCGAAAAAGAAAAATAAGTAAAAAGGGAATAAAATATAAGGAACAAAATAAAATAAACTTTAATTTATTTTATTAAAATATTTTTTT
The DNA here is from genome assembly GCF_027475165.1 of Benincasa hispida. Lineage (NCBI taxonomy): Eukaryota > Viridiplantae > Streptophyta > Magnoliopsida > Cucurbitales > Cucurbitaceae > Benincasa > Benincasa hispida. The sequence continues at coordinate 49,121,139 of NC_143489.1, read as the reverse complement.
ATTTCTTTTTCTTTTCTTAAAATAAAATTGTTCCCCTCTCGAGACCCTTTCCCTGGCGCACACCTAGCCACCGCACGCCTCGTCAGCCTCCGTGCACCTCCAGCCGCCATCATCGTTCACGTAATCACCGACCAGTAATGTCGCACGCCATAGATCTGCCAAGCCGCGCGTCGATCTCCATTTGCCGCCCCATCCACCAGGTCTGAAACTGAACACCAACCCTTGCACCGTCGCTTCAGCCCAATTGCGTGGTTGCCGCCGCTTCTCCAGCTTTTGTGCGCCACCAGATCGAACGGAGTCCCAGTCGCGCACCACTCCTCGTCGGGTTAGTCATCGGCGTCGACTGCCACCGGTCCGTCGTCGTGTCTGGCTGTCGTTCAAGCCTGGCCTCGAGTCCTCACTGTCGTCCCTTTGGGTTTCCGCAGGATTTTGGAGATAAATTGTATTTTGGGTAAGATTTAAATTATTTTGAACAATTAATGGTTTCTTGTGTTTGGTCTTGGAATACTCATAAAATTTTGGGTTAATTGAATCTAGACCCCAAAGGACTGATTTGAATTATGGGGATTCATTACTTTGGGGTCATGGTTGCTAAATTAAGTTCTGTAATTTCTGTTTTAGGTTTTTTCTTCAAGGTTTCCAAGAACCAAGAGGGATTTTAGTTGGTTGAATAAAATATCTTAGTCTTTCTTCGAGGTAAGTAATCTTACTACTGGAACCACTTTTATGCTAGACGATAAACTGTAGATTTAATATTGAGGATCTTGCAACTGTTTTCGAGGATAATTTTGATTGGTCTGAGGTTGAATGGACTGTTTAGGAAGGATATATGAGCATGTAATAATATATCTGAATATGATTATGTATGAGCTTCATTTATAATTTTATGAGTTATATTAAAATGATGATTGAGCATGACCTTTAAATTATGAGTTAAGTGACACTCCTACTGGAATGTCTTAAAGCTAGATGAAGATTAGACATTTATTGATCTATATAGTATGCGATTTATTATGAGAATGTGTAGATTGTACGATATATTATGACATTCCGAATACTTTATTATTTACATGATTTAGTGCATGAAAGTAATATGCTACAGTTGATCCATTTAAAACTAGATTAAATACGTATGCTGAGGTTAATTGACATGAGGTTGACGAGGAGATTTTAGAGGACTCAGAATTAAGTGAATGTTATACGTAATATGAAGCTAGATGAAATCTCTTTTCCTTTCTAGACTATGTGATTGCATGAAAGTGATGCATGCCTGAGGACGCTAGTATATGAAAGAGATGTACTGGAGCTGGTATGTATGAAAGTGATACATACCTAGAGGGTATTGGGATGTACGAAAGAGGTACACATTCAGTGGGTTATGTGTATGTGAAAGAGGTATATACATAACCATGTGTACGAAAGAGGTATGCATCCCTACATTCATAGAGAGGATCTGGGGTGTACGAAAGAGGTACGCACTCATTGGGTTATGTGTATATGAAAGAGGTATATACATAATTATGTGTACGAAAGAGGTACACACTCAGTGGATTATGTGTATACAAAAGAGGTATATACATAACCTTGTGTATGAAAGAGGTACACACTCAGTGGGTTATGTGTATACGAAAGAGGTATATACATAACCATGTGTATAAAAGAGATATGCGTCCTTACATTCATAAAGAGGATCTGGGGTATACGAAAGAGGTACACACTCAATAGATTATGTGTATATGAAAAAGGTGTATATATAACAATGTATACGTAAGAGGTACACATTCAGTGGGTTATGTGTATACGAAAGAGGTGTATGCATAACCATGTGTACAAAAGAGGTACACGTCCCTACGATCATAGAGAGGACCTGAGGTGTATGTAAGAGGTGCACTCTTGGGGAAAGGAGAAAGAGTGAGCCATGTAAGGGAAATCTTCATGTCCCATTAGTAGAGAGTTTCAGTCCATGTTGCATTTATTGGACATAAATGCTTAGCCTGACCCCAGTAGGGGGGTTACTTACTAAGTATTTTTTTATACTCACTCTTCTTTATGTTTTTTTTTTTCAGGTAAGGGTAAGAGCATGCCGACGAATGACAAGTGGAATCCGTGATCGAGCCATGGGGACCAGACATATGCTTCCCTTCATGTTTTTTTAGGATTTGATGTCTTAAAGTTTCTAGATTTGATGTTTGGACTTGAAATTTTGGTATTTGTACTTTCAAAACTTTTCATTAGGATTTTCTAGTTTGTCTTATGGTGTTAAGGGTACTCTGCTACTTGAAAATTCAGTTATTTAGTTTTAATAAAATTATTGGTTTTATGTTATTTATTTGGTTTTACTAAGTTATAAAAAGATGTCAATTTAAATTCCATGCATGCATGTCCATAGTAACGATCCATGTTAGAGATCTCGAAAAGTCAGGTCGCTACATTAGGCTACACGATACCACCAACCTTTGGTCTTCTTCCTCGATGAGAACCGCATCTTCATACTTCAAAACTTCATCACGAACGACTTAACAAACTCAAACACTTTGAATTAAAGACTCAATTGCTTGTTAATTATGCCAAAAAACGTAAGGGCCTTTACAAATTAACACTTTGTATTCGAAAAGAAAGCTTTAAACAGAGGAAATTAACCCATAAACATTCATCAACATCCATCCACAAATGCATTTAACACTTAAATGCAATGCAAAAACCTTAAAACCCACCACGATTGTAAAAGAAATTCAAAACAGAAGCAAAATTTGGAATATCAGAATAACTTGGCTCTGATACCAATTGAAAGAAATCAAGCATGAGGAATTCCATGAGCAGCGGAAGGATCGTTCCAAATTCCATTCGAAATTGAACATAAATAATTATAGTACAAGAACGGAAACTTATAGGTCATGCACAACAAGAAATTACAGCATGCATGCTTTAAGTATGTCAAGGGATAGAGTATGCATATCTTTGAAGAAGCATTCTTCAAACTCCCTCAAACAGACTTCAAGCATCCAAGAACAGAAATGCTTGAACTACAACAACCGTTGCAACACGTACACCAGCATGACCACAATGAACACAACGACCACGGACCCAACGAACGGCCTCCAGATCCTCGAAATCAACCGAGTTGAGTGAGGACACCACCATAATGGTTACCTTGGTATTCTCGGTGTGAGAATCCAGGAATTGTGGGTCGTGTATGGACTTGGTTTGAGAAAGAGACAGGAGAAACAACAATCGTATAGACGATCAAGCAAGTGGTAGATAAGAAGCTATCTATCATATAGACGATGTGCTCGATTATGTAGTAAATGGCAGCCTATCGTATAGACAATGCCACGCGATTGTTTAGCTACAATAAACTGAATGAACTATCGTATAGTCAAAATCCACAATCGTATAGTCTCTCTATGGCTATCTCTTAGTGAAACAATTTCACTTGATAGCCTTCTCTGTGAGTTTCTTTCCAAATTAAGTTACTCTTAATTTTAGGAAAACATTTTCCCTTTTATCTCACGGTTACCATAAAACCATCAATAACTTCCCACTCAATTGGTTATTAGAGAAAAAGAGATAATAATTAATATTATTATAAATAAATATGATAACCAACTTACCATATTATATTTATAACCTATAGTTTTAATATTTCATCTCATGAAACATATAAACCATATTTATTTTTCTATTTTATGGTACTTAATGTAAATCATATTTACATTAATCTTCCACTTGATGTATCTCATACATCATACCAATTATATCATATATAATTGAATTTCCTCTTGTCAGTTTGAATACTTCAAACTAACATAAAAAATTGATTCTCAACTTGAATCCATTGAGCTACCAAGAGGACCTTATGGACCTGTAGCTTGAAGCTTCAACGGTACGTGAATAACTGACTAAAGTCTTTAGTTACGGGATCCACCATTCGTTAACTGCCGGGCACTCCACTAAAGATCGACAGCTGCACCCTTCTCACTACAGATATATTTCTATGTCCATATCAATCAATCAACAGCGCGATAATCCTTCACAGATAGCTCGTAAGTGTAGCTGAGCCAATTTTCCATTTTGCCCTTATAGTTACATCTAACTCCTTAAATACCACTGATTCCTCCAATGAACATAAGTCATAGTTCTATTATGACTGAGTCCTCTCTTCCAAAGGGAGGATGTGACCACTATGTTTAATACCCTAATACCCCCACAATAACATAAAACTTTCAAAAGGTTTCGACTTTTCTACAATTCCTAGGAATTTTCTATGTTTTCGTATATAGAATTCTATACAAAACATATTTGACCTTCAAACAGCGAGACATATTCACCAGATAAGTCTAATCATAGTTTTGGAATCAATTGTTTTATAGATAAGAAAAATTTTCAACCATAAATATCATTGTTATGACATTTTTTGTCTTACATATATTTTTTCGTCTAATGATTGCCATAGATTTTCACCAAATCCACCACTATAAACATTATATAGTGTGTTACCTAGTCAGTTCAAAATGTAGTTCATGCATAACTATTTTGCATGTTTCTATGCCTCAAGTACATGCTAGCAATTTTCATTTGTCAGCTTCTCCTTCAGACATTACAACATCATCTTCTTTCACAAATCTTGCCACATATTGAAAGTTGTGAGGCAAAATAGAATCTCTTCTTGCCATCATTTGAGTCAGAATTTAAATTTCTCATAAATTTTCTTCATGATTTCCACTAGTATGTAATGAACAATTTGGCATTTTTTATGACATTTTTGTGAAATAGAACACCACATATTTGTGAAACAAAATAAATAACTTATCGAACAAGTTCTCACAAAATAAAATTAATATGTCAACAAATAAACTTGAGACATTATTCATTATACTTGAGACGTACAACGACATGAGGACATTAGCTTAATACCATTATGCATAATATAGCAAAATAAGCCAATAATATCAGAAATAATACAATAATACTCATGACTTAAATCATCTTTCTCATACACATAACTCTATAAATGCAAAACTAGTGCAGAACATCAAACAATGATCAATTGCACATATGTCAAATGGTGAATTCATATTAAAAGAAACATTGGTCTCGATCTATGGGGAAAAATATGATAAAAGGATAACCAGCTCTTCTAAAACAGAATATGAAATATCCCATTCTCAACATAAAAAAAAAAAAATTATGCGTAAAATAAAGGATAATATAACTTCACTTCCAGAACAAAATCTAGGCAAAAGAAGAGATTTATTATTTTTTGCTAAAAAAATTCACAATAATTCAAGTTTACAGAACAAAAAAACTTGAACAAGTATTAGTAACAATAAACAACACACTTGTATCTCATGTATGCATAAAGCCTGTAAAAGAAAAAACTAAATGCATATATCATTTAAAAAAAAAAAACGTAATAATTGCATTTCCATAAAACCTTTTTGAGAATAAAATAATAAGGAAAAAGCAAACATGCACATGAATACCGATGACCCCTCTGGAACAATACAAGATTTAATAAAAATCGCCTTGATTATTGGCGATAAATAAACCCACCATAGTTTTACATAAATTCAAATGAGTAAAATTATCTTTAAGATTATTTATATAAATAATAACCTCACCAAAAATCAGAAAATATAGAATCTGATATATCGGAAAAAATTTGTGTCCAACGACTTCACGTTATCTCTTTAAGATAATTTTACCCACTCTAGTATCTGATTTCTTGAGTAATTATCTCTCAAGATAGAACAAATTACATTTCTTATGAAAGTAGTACTTCGTTCACAAAATCCAACGAACTACACCTTGTGGAAATAAAACGAACTTCAAAAACTATATAAAAGGAGAGAAAGTTGAGAAAAATGTTTATGAAAAATTGTTCTAAAAAGTAATTTGAAGAAGAGACATGTTTATAGATTATTCGTGGTCATTCGAATAGCCACAACTCTTCTTTAAGTTGTTATTTTTGAAAAGACATGTTTATTCATGAAACAGTACAACACTACCCGAATGGTCACATATCATTTATTTCAACAAGTATATCAATGACAGAGGATATTTTAGACTTACATTTTTAAAGTTTGGGTTGAGTCGATGTTTTGTTAGATCTACAATATAAAACAGTGATGGCACGCTTGCAAATTTCATAACTTATTTTGCCATGCAGGTAACTATCCCCTTTTCATATGTTAATTAAGCTTTTCAAATTCCATAATTAAAAGTTAATGATCAATTATAATATAACTACAACTCTGGTTAGAAATTCATGCATTGGGAAAAATGCTCACAACATTTTTTATTTCATTTTTGTCAATATAATTGATTCAGGTGTGGTAAAAACTATGCTAATATGTGGTCTGAAACTATTTCAAAATAATTAGAGTAATTTCAAAGGAGTATCATTCACAAAACTCTTGTTGAAAAATATCAACAAATGAAAAGTATAGATGTATTGAGACTCATGATCCTGAATTTATGAAGGAAGATGTAATTGCACATTTTTCTTATTTTTTAATGTTTATCATTATTTGAGATTTTTTTCTTTAAATAAATACTCAACAATATATAATTTCATAATTTGAAAATATACTAACATTATTCTATTTTCAAACTATATTTGAAAAGGTGCAAAATACTGAAATTGTGATATTTCATTGAAATTTGTCATCAAGTTTTTTTCTCAGTCTATGAAGATTCAAATTACTCAAGTTATCAATACTAATTTATACATATTAATAAACAAAAAAAAATTAACCATAATAATTATAAAAATATGAAAAATTATTTTAAATGACAAAATTATTAAGAATATTTATAAATAATAGTAAAATATTACAATATGATAGATTGCAATAGACAACGATAAACTACCATATGTATCATGACACAGATAAATATAGATAATAGTCTATCGCGATCTATGATAGATAGAATGTGATATTTTACTATTATTTATAAATATTTTTGTTCATTTTTTTTATATTTAAAAAAAATATAGAGTAACATTTAAATATAAAATAATTACAATTTATTGTTACAGTGTTAATATTTTCCAGTGTTTTTAAAGGTAGGTATTTTTCATTTTCTACCGTGGGTCGTCTATGCAGACAAATTTCACAAAATGACCCAAAATCCAAATTTTTTTTTACCAATGACCTCTTTCTAAAAACTTTTCTACCACTATCCTTTTGCCCATGCGAAATACCAAAATTACCCACAATTTTTAAAAAGCCTTTAGATCATTTGGTAAACGCGCGTCTCTACAAATACTTTACGACGATAGGGTCTCCCTCCATTTCGTTCATTTCTTGAGAGAATACTAACTGATTGGATAGAGAATACTAAGCGAGCATTTCAATATTACTAAACGATCAGATAGAGATTACTAAGCAATCGTATAGGGAATACTAAGCGATTGTTTAGTTAACTGTTACGCAATCGTTTAGACATTTGTTATGCGATTTTTTAGCTAACTGTCATGCAATCATTTGGCTATCTGTTACGCGATCGTTTAGATATCTATTACGCGATCATTTAGTTTTTGTTACGCGATCGTTTAGATATTTGTTATGCGATTTTTTGTGGAATGTTGGTATTGTATTGAATGCACATCGAATGAAGGATTGAAGAAATCGTGGAAGGAAAAGAAATGTGGTGCTCTCTGAAGATTTTTTAAAAATTGAGAGTAATTTTAAAATTTCGGAGGAACAAAATGTCAATGGTAGAAAAGTTTGTAGGAAGAGGTAATTGCTAGAAAAGTTTTGGGGTTTTTTGTAAAATTTTTCCTGTTTTTTCGAGAGAAAACCCCAGCACCCCTCTCTCTCACGTTTCAGTCTTCACGCCGGCTCCTCCTCCTCGCCTCCGGGCCTATCGCGCTCGGTGCTGGCTTGCCGCCGGTCGCAACCTAACTTACCGTCTGCCCACCGCACGCCACAACCGCCGTCTGCTGCTTCCCGTTGCGTACTCTACTTTCGTGGACAACAACTAATGAAATCGAAACAAATCGAGCCGGATTGCAATCCTTGGTATTTATCGATTTATTGTACTCTTTTTTTGTTAAATATAGATTTTTTTTTTCAAAGAACAATTACTATGTCTTCAATATTTTATCTAAATCGTTTGCAGCTGCTGCGCGTTGTAAAAGAAAGCATATTGTTGCGCTGGAATAACCCCATCAATGGTTCTCTTTCGAATCTCTTACCTCCGATCGTCATCATTTCGTCTCAAGATCTCCACCTTATCTACCTTGCAGCTAAGTACAATCTCTTCTGCCGATTTATTCTATGACCATCTGCAGAAAAACAATGGTAATGTGGAGAAAACTCTTGCTAATGTAAAGACCAAATTGGATTCTAGATGTGTCAACCAAGTATTACATAAATGTTCCTTCGAAATATCTCAAATGGGTCTTCGATTTTTTATATGGGCTGGTCGACAGCCTAATTATAGGCATAGTTCTTTTATGTACAGCAGAGCTTGTGAACTGATTGGAATTAAGGGAAGCCCATGTTTGCTTTTTAATGTTATTGAAGATTATAAAAGAGAGGGTTACCTTGTTGATGTTAGGATGTTTAAGATTATTTTAAACCTATGTAAAGAAGCTAAGCTTGCCAAAGAGGCTTTGTCCATTTTAGGGAAAATGCCTGAATTTCATTTGCGTGCTGACACTTCAATGTATAATCTGGTTATAAGCTTATTTACTGAGAAGGGTGAGATGGATATGGCGATGGAGTTGATGAAAGAGATGGATTCAGTTGATATACATCCTAACATGATCACTTATATTTCTTTGCTCAAAGGATTCTGTGATGTGTGTCGTTGGGATGATGCTTATGGGTTATTTAAGGCTATGAAGGAAAGTGGATGTCCACCCAATACAGTGGTTTACTCTGTGCTACTTAATGCTGCCAGTCGGAATGGGATTATGGAAAGGCTAATGGCAGTGTTGGAGGAGATGGAAAAACAAGGGGGAACTTGCACTCCAAATACTGTCACATACACTTCCATAATCCAGAGTCAATGTGAACTAGGCCGGCCTCTGGAGGCATTGAAGATATTGGATAGAATGGAAGAGTTTGGTTGTGCTCCAAATCGTGTTACAATTAGCTGTTTAATCAAGGAATTTTGTAAAGATGGTCACGTGGAGGAGGCTTACAAGTTGATTGATAGACTTGTTGCAAGAGGTGGTGCTTCATATGGTGATTGCTATAGCTCACTTGTGGTATCTTTGGTTAAGATGAAAAAGATTGCAGAGGCAGAGGAGCTATTTAGAAACATGTTAGCCAATGGGGTGAAGCCAGATGGTTTGGCTTGCAGTCTCATGATCAGGGAATTGTGCTTAGAGGAGCGAGTGCTAGATGGTTTTAACTTATGCTACGAAATCGATAGGAATGGATATTTATCTTCCATTGACTCTGATATTTATTCTCTTCTTTTAGCTGGACTTTGTGAGCATGACCACTCTGTGGATGCTGCAAAACTTGCAAGGTTGATGCTTAAAAAAGGGATTCGTTTAAAACCGTACTGTGCTGAAAGTATCATCAAACATCTAAAGAAATCTGAAGACCAAGAGTTAGTTATGCATTTGGGTGGAATAAGGAAATGACAAGCAAAACTAAGAACTTAATTATGGGATTGGAGGTGTTAATTTTCACCAACATTTTAAACAAAGGCTTTTAGCAAGCTTAAGTTGATTCAAAACAACCAACATGTAGATTCACTCATAGTGGATATGGATGTCAACTCAGTAGTAATTGCAGGTTATAAGTTTGGTGGCATACCACTCAAGAGATAGAATCTGTGACCTTTCGTATGGGAGAAAAGAGGATTTTCATGACTTTGTGACCCTTAAATGTTTCACTCTACTGATGACAGCAAAGGTGTATCAAAAGTCCTTCCGAACAACAAATCACATCTTAGGAGTTGGAGGTTAATTCTGTTTCGGTAGCCAACCCGAAGTACATCTTGCTAGTTTCTCAAATTTCAATATTATTCAATCAAGTGAAGATGCTTTAAAAATTTTGATATAGTCAGCCTGAAGTACATCTTATTAGCACCGAGCAACTCTGACCTCATGTTCAGAAGGTGGCTGTTACCCAAGGTCCTGCTGCAGATTGCTGGAGTTCTGGATGTCTTAATATGTAAGCTGGGTTACGTTTTAATTGTTGAGAAAATGATTTTAAACTACGACTTTACTTGAATAAGATTGGTTCTATGGGTTTTACAATTGTGTCTTTGAGTTCGTTCTTTTTTTCTTTTCTTTTTTATTTTTTGATAGGAAACAAACATGTATATTCCTAAAAGGATCATAGGGTGGGCAAGGGGTTGAGGAGACCCCTCCCCAAAGAGCTGCGGTAGAAAAGCTTCCAATTGTTAAAAATCATGGATAGGTTATAATTATAAAATAAATTGGTATAATTAGTCCACCACCGGCTGTGTGTTGAACAACCATGCCAAAAGAATCAAAAGAACTGAAGAAGCACACTTATCTTAAAAAATTCTACTAATTCTTTTCTTCCAAATGCACCAAAGGAGCGATCAAGTAGCACATCTCCAAATGATTTTACCTTTTCCATCGAAAGCAAAGCAATCCAGCCCCTCAACCATCCAATCATCAACCCTGTTTGGCATGCAATAGTCCAACCCAAAAGTTCTAAACAGAAAAGTCCAACACTTGGTGGCAAAGTCACAGTGGAGGAACGAATGATCTAAAGACTCCTCAGATTTCAAGCAGAAACAGCATATGGAGGGGTAGAAGGAAGAGCTGTTAAGCTTCCTTTGCAATTTCTCATGAGTGATTAAGTTTCTATAAGCGAGGGACCACAAAAAGAATTTAACCTTTTTTTTTTTTTTTTTTTTTTTGGAGATTTTGAGCCTCCACACAAGAGACACTAAAGGAAGAGCAGGGTTCTCTTAGTGAGGTTCAAAAAAGTAGCTTTTGTAATAAACTTCTCCTTTGCATCTAACTTCCATTTGAGGCGGTCATGAGTATCTTGAGGTGTCCAAGAGTTTAAGGTTTCCAATATAGCCACCAAATCACCTAGCTCTCTATCAAAAACTCGTCTTCTGAGGCCCAAGTTTCAGGATTAGCTAGACACACACCAGCAATCTCCAAAGAATATGATTTTAAAACCAGTGTACACGGGTGGGTGCACCCACTGACCCACTTCATATCTATTTCCAAAAAAAAAAAAAAAAAAAAATCAGTGTACAGAGACCTTTGGCACACATTTGTGGTTTTATCGTTGACTGAAGTGAGAATTGTCTAATTGTCAATTCTAGATTGACATTCATAATTTTTATTTGTCAAAAATATCAATGAGTCAATTGATATTTTTTGTAAAATTGATCGAGATTAATTGACTCAAACATTTGGAATCTTGAGAATGTAAAATCAACTTTATCCAGCTGTGTATGAAGAAAAGTGTTTTCTTGAAAATGTTAATGGATATAGGTTATTCAATTTAATGCAGGTATTTCTAAGGCATTTTTTTGTCGGCATTGGATTGTGTCGTTTTGTAGTTTAGATGACTACTAGAATGGTTTCATGAGAGTAGCTTGCCCCGTAACGAGGAAGTTCGTTGACTGCACTTACTCTTATTAGTTGTTTGTTGAATGTTGTAATTTGAGAGCATGTCCTCCAATATGTCAAGAAATCTTTTGAAGCTTCTCATTTCAAGTACGAAATTGCATTGATGGAATCTTACTACCATTATTCTAAACCACAGGCAAATTGGATCTCTCCTCTGATTGCGATTAAACCAAGTCAATCTTCCAGATTCCTGGTAAGAATTTTAGCATTGCACCCTCTATAATATTTGCCTTATTGTTTCTGACAATGGCTCCGATTCCCACATTATTATCTTCAGTTCTGATTTCAGCATCGGTTTTTCATTTGTAGATCTCTTGGTTTGGCGCTTTCCATCTGACCACGTCATTTTTGACCCTTCTGTTTTTCCTTCCTGAGCTCTTTGAGATTAAATTGTATTAGCTGTTTTTGAGCTCTTTAGGAATTATATTAGGTACTTTTGAGCTCTTTTGGAAATCTGCTCGGTATGATAGAAAGTGAATTTGGATAATATTGTTATTTTTATCGTTCGAAATCGTCCAGCTTATTGTCATAAAATGCTCCAAATTGTCCACTCTATGCTTAGGCTCTCCTGCATATTATAAATTAAATAAAGAAGGTATGAGCACTGTTCAATGATATTGCAGCATGTGGACATACACAAAATATCGCTCTATATAAAAATATCTGGAGAGGCCCCACCCCTGGAAGGATTCGTTTCTTTTTTTGGGAGGTCAGTCACAGTAGTATTGATACAACTGATGTTCTTATCAAGAAGGCTCCTTGAATTGTTTCTACGCCAAGCTGGTGTGTCCAACGTCACAAGAGAGGTGAATCTGTTATGCACATTCTGCTTCTGGTGTTTTGTGACTATGCTTAATCATGCTGGATGAGAATACTGCCCTACCCCAAGTATCATGTGGTTTTTCGAAATGACCCTCTCGTCCTTTTTAATATGCGCCTTATTGGCCATCCGTGTAAGAATGAGAATGCTATTATGTGGACCTTCATCATCAAAGCCTACTTTTGGCTCATATGGAATAAGTGGGATCAATTTGAAGATAAAGAATCAGATTTCACATATTTTTTTATCACCTTTTGTATACATCTCTCTCATGGTAAGTTATACTTCTTTTTGTGATTACAATTGCACATCTCTAGTTATATCTCAATGAAATAATATTATGTAATCTCTCGTGCCACTCATTACCCTTTTGTAATTTTATATAATCATTGAAATTATGATTGTTTGAGAACATCATAAAAGGAAAAAACGCATGTTCAATCATATAAACATTAAAATTCAAATTTCTTCATTCACAATCTTTTTCTTCCACAAATGTTTTGTAGGTAGATGAAACTCAGGGCAACATCTCCAAGCAAATACATTCAAGTAATTCATGCATCCCTTATGCGGGTGAACGGTGAAACATTAATTATAATTGGTAAACAAGCTCATTGACACCCATCATTCTTTAGTTCACATTTGATTCTTTGTTTTTGTGGCTGTTGAAAACCTTTTGTCTATAAATGGATGACGGAGAATGGCTGCTGAAAACCCTTTTATCTGCATTTTTCTTGTTATCTGCCGATTAATTTGTTCTGGCTGAAATTATGTGGGTTTGGAAAGATATCTATCCAAAGAAGATTGAATTTTTTTTCTTGGAAACTTAGTTTTCATGTGCTCAATACTACCAATCGTTTTTAACGTTGTATGTCTTATATGTCTCTTTCGCCTTCATGGTGTTCTATGTGTCGATGCAATAGTGGAATTCCTGTTTATCTTTTTGTGTATTGCCCTTTTGTTTCTTGATTTTGACAATCATTTTGGAGGCTTTTGGTTGGTCCATGCCTTGCTCTAATCGTATCTTCTATATATTTTCGCTTCCCGCATGGGGGTCACCCTTTTCTTGGTATTAAAAGTCGATTTGATTGGCTATTTTGTGTGCTTTTTCTTGGACTCTTTGGTGCGAACAAAATGACCGTATTTTCAGAGATTCTTTCTCCCCTTTCGATAGTTTTATGGATTTGGTATTATCTATTGCTTTTTATTAGTAAAAGGATAAGCACACTTTTTTAATCATGTTAGTTTGTCTTATTTAGTCTCGACTGGAGATGCTTCTTGTGATTGCTTATATGTGTGAGTTTGTTTGTTTGTTATGGTTTTTTTTTTTGTTTTTGTTTTTGTTTTTGTTTTTTTTTTTTTTTTTAAAATTTGATTTGACTTTCTTTAGGCTGGAGGGAAAGGCTCTCTATTAAGTTCGAAACTATCTTTTTTTTTTTCCTTTCTTTTTTCTTTTTTCTTTTTTCTTTTTTCTTTTAAAAAGACTACCAGTTTACCTGCTTTTAAGTCTCTTGTTTCTTTTACCAATTAGGACATTGAAGAGTCTGAAAAAGGCTAAACACACTACAAGAGAAATAACAAATGAGAAAGATTCATTTGAAAATATGATAAATTATTTTGATAATTGGAGAAATAGCAAAATAATTTAATAAATCACTAATTAATAATTTACAAATGTTAAAAGTATCCTCAATGCGAACTTAAAAAAAAAAAAACATGATAACGGGATAGATTCTTTTTGGTTTTAAAATACCCTTCGGATAAATTATGGAGTTATTAAACAAATAAAAAAAAAAAAAATCATATTTTTGTAATTAAAAAACTAAGGTGTAATCAATTGACTTTTTGTTTTTGTTTTTGTTTTTTTTCTTTTTTTTAGAACTAAGCATGTGGACTAGTTTTTATCTCTAAATTTCTTGATTTGTTATCTATTTTTTAATTGTAAAAAATTGTAATAAATAAAATAAAAGATTTTTTTTATTTCTGTTTTTTTAATCTATTTTTTTATTTTATTTAAAACAGTACAGTTCTTTTGCTTTAATTGTAATAAACTTGGACACGTGACTAGGAACTGTAGGAACATGCATCGTTCTGCTGGTCAGGCAAACCTGACAGAAGAATCGTTAGTTGCCATGATTACATAAGTAAATGTGATCAGTGGTTTTGAAGGGTGGTGGATAGACATGGGTGCTACACGCCATGTCTGTCACGACCTTAGTGTCTTTAAAACTTATACCGAAACTAAGGATAAGAATATTTTATTGGGGATCACCACTCCACAAAAGTTTTTGGAACCGACGAGGTGGAGTTGAAGTTTACCTCCGGGAAGACCCTTAAGTTGAAGGACGTCCTACACACTTCGGAGATAAGAAAGAACTTGGTCTCGGGTTATCTCCTCAACAAAACCGGATTTACTCAAACCATAGGAGCAGACTTATATACACTTACCAAAAGTAATGTATTTGTAGGGAAATGGTATGTAACTGAGAGAATGTTCAAATTGAATTTAGATCTTAATAAAATGAAATCTTCTGTGTATATGCTTGAATGTTTGACATGCTAGATTGTGTCTTGTTAATAAGAAATTAATTAGTAACATGATTAGTTGAGAGATCAAGATCCAATAGCCTCAACTCAGGCCCAAACCCCTTAGAGAATGCCACGTAGAGAACCATCACAAATTATCTTGTCATTTCTTCTTTTTTGTCTAACATGATTAGCCTGGAAATGATACCTAAGTTATCCATGAATGAATTTGATAAATGCGAGTATTGTAGTCAGGCTAAAATTACTAAAATTCCGCATAAATTTGTACTTAAGATTGATGAGCCTTTAGATTTAATTCATTCTGATTTATATGAATTTGGTGGCATCTTGACTAGGAACAGTAAAAGATATTTAATTACTTTTATTGATGACGACTCTGATTTTACTTTTGTATATTTACTAAAAAACAAAAGTGATATGTTTGATGCCTTCAAATTATTTGTTTCTGAAGTAGAGAATCATTTCAATAGAAAGATTAAAAGACTTCGTAGTGATAGGGAAATTGAGTACGACCTAGACAACTTTAATGAGTTCTTTAACTCTCATGGAATAATACACGAAAAGACTGTACCTTACTCTCCTGAAATGAACTTGAAAAGCTGAAAGGAAAAATAGAACTTTAGTTGAGCTAGTAGTTGCTATTTTACTTAGTTCAGGAGTCGCGTCTTATTGGTGGGGTGAAATCATCCTTACCGTTTGTTATGTTCTGAATAAAATCCCAAAGTCTAAAAGCACAATTTCACCCTATGAAATTCTCAAGAATAAAAAAACCAAATTTGTCATATTTTAGAACATGGGATTGTCTAGCTTATTTAGTGTTCCAGACCCTAAAAGAAAAATGCTAGTTAGTAGAGCCTATGAGTACGTCTTTATAGGTTATGCCATAAATATTAAAGCCTATAGGTTATATGATCTAGGAAACCAAGTTATCATTGAGTCAAACGATGCTGATTTCTTTGAGGATAGATTTCCTTTTAAATCAAGAAATAGTGGGGGCTCAGGATCAAGTAGTCTAACCTCTGTTAGAAATCCTACCTCTATAGAGGAAACCGACCCAGAACCTAGAAGAAGCAAAAGAATAGAACCACCAAGGATTTTGGGCTTGATTTCCAAACCTATAATGTAGAAGAAGATCCCAAAGATCTAAAAGCTGCTTTGTCCTCTGTAGATGCCAACTTATGGCAAAAAGCCATAAATGATGAGATGGACTCTTTTGAGTCAAAAAGGACTTGGCACTTAGTAGATCTACCTCCAGGTTGCAAGGCAATAGGGTGAAAATGGATCTTAAGGAAGAAACTTAGACCTGATGGAACAGTTGACAAGTTTAAAGCCAGGTTAGTGGCAAAAGGCTTTAGACAAAGAGAAAACGTAGACTTCTTTGACATCTTCTCCCTTGTCACTAGAATTACCTCAATCCATGTCCTATTTTGTCTCGCTGCCCTTTATAACCTCGTAGTACATCAGATGGATGTAAAGATCGCCTTCCTAAACGATGAACTTGAAGAAGAGATTTACATGAAACAACCTAAGAGTTTTGTAGTCCATGGTCAAGAAAATAAGGTGTGTAAATTAGACAAATCTCTCTATGATCTGAAACAAGCTCCTAAGCAATGGCATGGAAAGTTTGATAACCTAATCCTATCTAAAGGTTTCAAGGTTAATGAAAATGACAAATGCATCAATCATAAGGTTGAAAATAATCTTTTCACTATCCTGTGTCTATATGTAGAGGATCTGTTAATCTTTGGGTTGAACTTGCACATCATAAATGATGTGAAATCTGGATTGAATGCAAACTTCGACATGAAAGACTTAAGAGAAGCTAGTATAATCCTAAGCTAAAAGTGACTAGGTCTGAAAAGGGAATCTCTTTGGATCAATCTTACTATGACGAAAAGATTCTAAAGAAATATAATTACTTTCAATATGAACCAGCCTATACTTCTTATGATCCTCGTGTTAAGTTGTTCAAGAACACTGGTGACAGTGTTAATCAATCCGAGTATGTGTGTTAATCAATCCGAGTATGTGAGCATCATAGGCAGTCTTAGATACGCTGTTGACTGCACTGAGCCTGACATAGCTTATGTTGTAGGATTACTTTGCAGGTTTACAAGCAGACCTAGTAAAGAGCATTGGAATGCTATAGATAGGGTTATGAGGTACTTGAAGAAAACCCAAAACCTAGGATTACATTATCAGAAGTTTTCTACTGTCCTAGAAGGGTTCAACGATGCTAACTGTAACTCCCTTTCGGATGATTCAAAGGCTATAAGTGGCTATATCTTTAATATAGCAAGCGGAGCTGTCTCTTGGAAGTCCAAGAAACAGACTATTTTAGCCCAATCTATGATGGAGTCAGAAATTATCGCACTAACGACAACTAGTGAAGAAGCAGGCTGGCTTAGAAGTCTGCTATAAAGGTTCCCTTATGGGAAAAGTCGGTACCAACCATATTGATCCATTGCGATAGTACTTTAGCATTCGCAAAATTTTAGAACCGTTACTACAATGGAAAGAGACGAAAAATACGTCGAAAGCATAGTACCATTAGAGAGTTTCTCACTACTGGTGCAATTAGAGTGGATCATATACGGACTGATAAAAATTTGGCAGATCCTTTGACGAAAGAATTGGCCAGAGAGAAGGTTTCAGAACCTCAGAAAGGATGGGACTCATGCCTATAGAAAGATGAATCACTGTGAGGAAAAATCAACCTGTAGACTGAAGATCCCAAGAAACAAGTTCAACGGATAATAATTGATAACAAGTGATATGTAGTGAATCATGCTAAAACAAACATAGAGTTCCATTCCTATGACTTTAGAGATTGAGCATGATATTCTGAAGCGTAAAAGAGGTTGAACTCAGTTCTTAATGAGATCTATATTTGATGACAAGTGGGATACCTAGCTACAGGAGTACTCTTGATAGATTCACCTATGTGAATGGAGAAGTGGGGGCTGCTACCTATGGAGTTTTTAGGCTAACTCTCTAGAATGTTCACTAAACTGGGATACACGTGTTAGGCCTTAAAGCACAGGCTTTTGAACTACACACTAGTGACACTATGTGTGAGATGTTGTTAGAGATAAGAGTTTAAAACCAAGGGTTACTCTAGTATATTCTGAATCATCTATACTATGTAAAGGTTCAAGTCGTATGATACCTTTGCTTATGCATAGTGTTGTATAGACTGAAACTGCTCGATGAAAAATTTGTTTCTTCTTATGTTTAAATTTTCAAGTGGGAGATTGTTGGGTGAAAATTTAACTTTATTTTTTAAAAAGAAAAAAAACTAAAGGGAACCAACCTTTGGTTGAGAATCCCACATTGGTAGATTTTGAAAAGGGAGACTCTTTTGTGTACTCCAACCTTGGGCTATGGGTTTGGGCCCCAAAGGGTACCCATGTTCTGAAGGGAGTGATGAGATAGACCAATGTGGGTTCGCTCCGCCGTCTGTCCGATCGGACGGGCATGCGTGTGTCATTATTTTTCAATAAAAGAATATTATTTTTTCATTATTTTTATTTTATTTATTAAAAAGAAAATTTTTTTGTCAGTTGGCCTTCTCGGTCTTCCCTGCCCGCTTTTTTCGTCCGCATCTTCTGGTTGTCTGCCTTCCATGCTCACGTTTAGAGGCTGAACACGTTTCCGTCTCATGGCAGTTCAGCTCTGAAGGCCTATAAAAGGCACATCTTTCATCAGTTTAGAGCACAACATTCATTTTTTATTCTCTTCCATTCTCGATCGCTCTCCTCTGTTTTTTCTTTCCCCCTTTTTGTTTTTCGAGCATTCAGTCAGAAAGGTGTGTGTTCTAGTCAGTAACGGTGCATTTTTTATCGAGTTTTTTTTGTTGTTTTATCCTGGGGACGTGGCAATAATTCTTGACCTGCTTGCACACTTGGATAGAGTTGCGAAACGTCTTAAAGAGAGCGAGCTCCACGAATCAGCCTATAACGAGCCTTTGTTTTGTAGGTTTCGCTCCAGACTGTTTACTGCTATCCTGATGGTGTTGCCATTTACAACAATACTTGCTCAACTCAAGATCAAAAGAAAAAAAAAAAAGAGAAAACAATGGAATGAGGATGCTCAAAATGAAGAAACAAGTTGCTATTTATAGGATAGCAACTTACTAACTCTCTAAAATAATAAAATAAATACAAAATTGAAACATTTGTCAAATTTAACTCAATTGAGTGTTTGTTGACCAAAATCAAACATAATTCATTAAAATTGAAGAAACTACAAATTTAACTTCCATATATGTTAAATTTGTACATGAAACGTCATCTAAATTGATGGTTTTCAATCTAATTTTGAGCTTCTAAGCATGAATTTAATCTACACAATCAAATCTTTTTTATGTTTGAATATTCAAGAATGTTTCATTTTCTTTCACTGCATTATAATTATCCAACAACCCCCATATGAAAGAAAGTGAAAAAAATAATAATAAAACAAAAACTGTTGAGAGGAAACAAATCAAGCTATACATCAGGAAGGTGTCGAGGTGTTGTTTGCATTTAGGCTGGAATTCTTGAGCATCTGAGCTCGGACTATGTGTGCATGAATGCTTGTCTACTCAATTGCTTATTTGTGTTATTATGATAGTTGATGAAACACCTTCCTTATGACTTTGTTTTCTTGAGATAATGTTTGAAGAGAACAAACATGATTTTGAGCCCATTTAAAATTTTTTTTTTTAACTCTCATGCAAGTCTAAGTTTTTTTTGTTTATCTACAATGGGTCATCTTTTAGGCTTAGAGTTATAATGTTTGACCTATTTTTTTTTGTTGTCACTTCGAAAGGCCTTGGTGATATATGTTAGGTTGTCCAAACATTCAATTTAGTGATACATGTATAGAAACTTAACCAATCAACCTCCTTATTTATCTATTTTAAAAAAAATTGGTTCAGAATAAGAGAAGAACATAAGTATTTAAGAGAGGACTACTCTTTTTTGGAGGTACAAGTAGCCATGGGTGATTATGACACCCATAGTTTCTTTTGCACGAACATGTCTTCGAAAAATGAGTAAGTTTAAACGTCTTTAAAGGATATGCAACCCTTAGTTGGATGTGAAGAGATTGAATCCCAAGCAAAAGTGCATAAATGCCATACGATTTTAATTTTAGTTTGATACATGAATGAAAATGCAGAGAAAAATATAAAGAATATTTTTCACAGAATAAACACAAAGGAAAAATTGATAGCATGCTTGAGAGGAGAAAAGTGAAGAAATTCTACTTACCCTTGTAAAATGCACAATCTTCACGTGTCCTCTCCCGATTTCAGGAACGGTAACGATCCTTCCCTGATCTCATCTTCACAACCGCAACAAAGGAGAAACAACTAATGGGCATCAACACAAGGCCTTCCCCGTTATTCTCAAGGTTAAGAACCGAAGCGGAGTTTTGGGCTCGCTTTGGTTAATTTTTGGAAAAAGGGGAGTAGATCGTTTTGTGAGAGAAAACCACCAGAGATTTTTCACATAGCGTTTTTTCCCTGAGAGAAAACGTAGGAGGAAAAAGAAGAAAAATTCCTCATAGAGTTCACTACTTACTCAAGATTCAGGTCAAGTCACCTATTGTCATATTGGTGAAATGTAAGTCTCTTTTAGCAACGGTGTTATAAAGAGAGATTATTCATTTCGTAGTTTGGTCTTATACAAACTCTTTGTATAGGATACTCCTGCTCACATGTCTCCACATATATGATCAAGATCAGATCATTAGTAGCACTTTACAACACTCGTAACAACTACAAAACGAGCTATATCCGTAGTGTCACTAGGATGAGGTACCCAACTTTATCTATACTACAGACCATTCAGGTTATCATTTAAACATGATCAACCTGTATGTCTTTACATACATGTTTAAATTAGATAACTGAGGATCTTATTTTATTGGATTGAGCTAATGCACATAAAATAATAATTATTTTATTAATAACAATTTGTTACAAAAGTTCATAAACTACGAGAATACAAGAGATTTAGGATACTAATCCGAACAAAATGGTCATTAACATAACCTATGTAGGTAAGCCAAAACAAAATTGATGTATCCAAACAAGGTCTCTTCTCCAAATAAATAAAAAAGAGAATGATGAAAAGGAATGAGACCCATTGTCTTTAAGCATGTCATTTCCATTTTGAGTCTAAGAAGCTTTAACACTAATTCTTTCGAGTCATAGTAGAGGAAAAACATTGAGAATCATACAAAACCATTCCAGGTGTGTTAGATTTAAGTGGAAAGGTTTTACACTCATTCATGCATGAATAGGTTAGGAAAACTTTTAAGGTTGCCTCATTGATTCATGAATGTTGTTGAATGACATTGTCTTTTGCAAACTTGATCTTAGACGAATGTTAAAAATTTGAGTAAATATCCTTGTAATTAAGTGCACCTATCTTGTGTAATTGTGTGTTTGTACCTTGTTTGAGAGTGATCAAGAATCAAGTTGGGGTGATTTGATATCACTTATAATGTACTATCTCATTCTATTTAATACGAGTCCATTCATTTGTTTTATATGTTTATTTTGTGAGTTTGTAAGTCTCGGGCGTAAAGAAGGTAGAACGGGCTCTTAAAGAAAAAACTGGGCTATAAAGAATCAAAATGGGGCCCTAAAACATCAATCGAGCAAAGAAGAAAAAAAGTATGACAATGCCCTTGAGAGCAAGTGCCACAGTGCCTTGGACAATAGCAATGCCAAGCAAGGGTGTTGCAACGCCCTTATAGTAGCTGCAAATGAAGACAGGGGCAACAGTAGTGCCATGACGATCGGGAGACGATGCACGCTACATGCAGTGCTGCAACACCAGTGCCTGCACGTAGCACTAGATTATATAAATGTTTTTAAGCCAGTTTGGTCATTTTTAATCAGAAACTCAGGTCCCTAACCTGAATATTACCCGTCATATTTCGCTTTTAATCTATTCTTTCCATTTTTTGGTCTGTATTAATGCACAAAGACTCTTCCCCATTGATTTTGAAGACTTTTATGGGCTAAACAAGTAAGTTCTAGCTTCGATTTTAGTGGTTTTACCCATTTTTTAAACTTGTGAGATTTTACTAAGCTTTTCTAGTTTCAATATTGTCTCTGAATTTTCTCCTTGCCGAATCTTCATGATTGTATTTTCTTAAGAATGTCTGATAAATTAGTCAAGTGGATATAATCAATTGCTATAGATTTACACTTAATTTGTGTCTTTAAGTCACTAAATTATCAAGTAGCAAAGGTTAAAAGTAAACTTGTGGATTGTATGACAATCATCCGATTAACATTTTTTAATTAACCTAGAGGAAAATCGTATTGAATGGATAAATAGCTTAATCCCCTATCTTAATGAGGTTAGCTCATGTATTTAGCATGGATTTCATCTTACATGTTAGCTAATTAGGTATTTAGGACATCCATTTAGCATTACTAAATGAATTGGCTAAGCTTAGGGAAGAAATAGGAATTAATCTACATGAACTCGATGATCAAGTGAAAAATTTGATGATACCTTGAAAGCCTGAGCTAGATGCTTTAATCGATAGTATTTTCTCATCATTCATGCCAATGCCTATACTTTATTTTTAAGCATATACATTCCGATCACTTCTAAATTCCTAAACATAATCAAACAAACCATTACTTCGAAACTATAATGATTCGTAGCATATATATTCCAATCACTTATAAATTCATAAGCATAATAAAAAAAACCCCTCCTGGTGGATTGACCCGTACTGCTTTTGCTACATGTTTTAGTAGGCATGCAATTTATTTGGTTAAGGATATTTGACAAACCTTTGTGACCAAATTGGCGCTATTTCCAGGGAACCTTATAGTTTCTCAATTAAAAGGCTTACGATTTCTTGTCTGTTATTTTACATATTCTTTTGATGTATGGCCCAATCCTCTGAAGATTCTAGATTGTTGCATTTTGTAAAAATTTACAGAGAGGAGAGGAGAATCAAGAGAGAAATAAGAGCGCAGGTGGCACATAACAAAAAAATCCTTGTTGAAGACACATAATAAGAAGATTCAATGAAAAAAGAAAAGAAGAGACGGTGATGGTGACCCCTGAGTGTACCTTGAGAGATCTAATAGCTCTTGACATGGCTCAACAACTATTGTGCATCACTGAGCTGCACCTAAATTGCGCGTTATTTGTCTTGGATTTATAATAGTTTTATATGATTTTGTTAGATTTGTTAGTGATTTCTAGGTTTGTATTTGAAATTGAGATTCAATGTCAAAATGAGCTAAAAATGACCCAAATATGTTCGAGAAAGTCCAAACCAAGCCAAAAATTAAAAGGAGAGAAGAAAAGAGGAGAAAAATTAAGGTTTTTCGAAAAACAGGGTAGCACCACGACATAATTTCTAGTAGCATAAAAAGTTGGAGGTCTACGCAGCGCCTTCGTAATACTGCGATGTTGTCCAATACCACCACGGTGGAAGGGTTTATTTTAGGAAAATGAAATTGTTTTGGAAATTTTCTTCTATATAATGTCCTAGTGTTTTGGCTGTCAAATCAATTCATTACACCACGAAGTAAGAAAGCCTTAAAGAGTGTTTTAGTTAGAAAATAAGAGTTTAGAAAGGGAGGTTCGTTTGGAGGCTGTTTGAGATTTGGAGGTGCCAATTAAGGTCATTCCGATGTGTCCATCGACGGGTTTCACCATGAGAGTAGTGTTTCTTTTCACTTTAGTCTCTTTTGCAGATTCATGGTTGTTGCAATATATGAGAGTATGTAGCAATTATAAGTGCCTAACATTATGGTTCTAGGGTGTTGATGAACTTATTATGGATTTAAGTTAATGCATATTATTTCCTATGGATGTTGTGTTCTTGATTGTTTTCCAATATTATTGTGCTTAATTCATTGTGTTCCTCAATGCACATTAAATTAAATGTTCAATTTGATAGGTTGTATGTTTAATTGGGTCTATAATATTAGATTGTTATCAAGCTATCATGAAAATAGTTAGGTTGGTGATGAAAGTTGATCATGACTATTTTTAATGCCATGCTCCTTAATTTTGATTTCAAGTGATTAGTAATCAATTATGTTTGCATGAGAAAAGATTGTTATTGAAAGATAATAATCCAAAAAATAGTTTCTAGACTTGAACATATCATTAACACAATAATTCATAGGAATCTTTGCATGACTTAATGAAATAATTAAGGAAATCAACACCCTTGAACGTTTTTGTTCCTTGAATTTCACACTTGCCTTTACTTTGTTTTTATTTACTTCCAAAATTCAAAATCACACATTGCAAGATCAATTCTTAGATAAAATCAACACAATTTTGGAGTAGTTAAGCATAATTCTGACATTTGATCTCCAGAGGACGATACTTGGTCTCTCAATCGTTTTACTATACTACAACTTGATACGTGTTCTTGCATTACTATACTATAACTTGATACGTGTACTTGCGTTACACCAAGTTTGTTGGCATCAATTACATACCTTGAGACAAAAGACACATTCAAACACAAACTAGAGCCTATCCACTTACTACCTAGTTTCCATGGTCGTGCAAGAGAGGATTGACACATGCACTTAAATAATTTCATATTTTGTTCGATGGTATGAGACTAAACGGTGTTATAGAGGAACAGTTTGAATATTGAGCCTTCTGTTCTCTTTGAAGGATCATGTCAAGAACTAGCCTTACTACCTACCATTGGGGAGCATCACGACTTGGAACGATTGAAGAAGTAATTTTTGAAAAAGTTCATTTGAGGCTCCAGAGCAGTTAACATATGGAAGAAGATATTTAAGAGAATATGCACCAGTTTTCCCATCATCAAATTTAAGACCAACTATTAATTGAATGTTTCTATGAAGAATTGTTATGGTAGGACAGGAGCACGATCAATGCTGCCAATGGAGATGCACTAGTGAACAAAACTCCCTTAGAAGCGAAAAAGCCTTTTTCCACCATGGCGGAATTTTCTCAATAGTTTGGGACAAGAGCTCGGGGTAACACTACGTCCAATGCCGAGGTAAGTGAATTGTGCACTCAAATTTCTAACTATACTTGTTTGATTAAACAGGTAGCATTTGATAGAGCTTAACCAGGCCAAGTATGTGGAGTTTGTCGTGAAGGAACTCTTAAACAAGAGAACCATTGAGTGGAAGCAAGATCGTTCCAAACTCATTCTGAATGAACAAAGCATTTACAAACAAACAACAACAGTATTGCATCTTCAAGTAAATTACAACATGCTTTTAAGTTAAATACACACGGAATCGAGTTACATACCATTGAAGAACTCTCCTTCGAGTATTCCCTCGATCAACACATGTCCAACATCCAAGCAAGCTCGATCAAGTGCACGAACGAAATGAACAACTAGTTAATAGCACGAACTGTCAAAACCTCGAACACAATTGAGTAAAACTCGACCCTCGACCCTTGAACAGAAAACTCGACACTACCAAGAGGCTACCTTGGTATTCTCAGTGTGAGAATTCAGGAGGTGTGTGCTCTGTGTTGATTTAGTAGAGGGAAGGAGGAACTAAACGATCGAGTAAGTGCGAGAATGAGAAACATCTATCATATAAAGTTAGATACTCGATCGTATAGCAAACGAGGAGCTTGATCGTTTATTCTCTCAAAGGCTATCATATAGCTTTTCTCTTCACCTGATCGAAATGAATTGCCTCTTCAAAAATGAACTAATTTAATTATCATATATAATCAAATTCCCTCTTGTTAATTTGAACACTTCAAACTAACCCAAAAACTGATTCTCATCATGAATCCATGAGCTACCAAGAGAACCTTATGGACCTGTAGCTTGAAGCTCAAACGATTCGTGAATAACTAACTAAACTCTTTAATCACGATATCTACCATCCGTTAACTTTCGAGCACTCCACTATAGATCGATAACTACACTCTTCACACTATAGATATATTTCTATATCCATTGGATATAACCAATCAACAGTACGATGACCCTTCACAAATTGCTCGTAAGTAGAGCCAGACCAATTTACCATTTTGCTCCTGTAGTTACATCTAACTCCTTAAGTATCATTGATTCCTCTAATGAACAATACATCATAGTCCCACTATGAGTGAACACTTCTCGGGTCATGAGAATGTGTGGCGTCACATTGTTCAGGCCCCGAAATCAGCCCTTAAGGGAGCAATTTATCTACTTACCCCTACTTCGGGAATGAGTGAATTCCGTCTTGTGTAGCTGAGTTCCCAGCTCTCCAATCAGATGAATCCTCAAAGTGGTAGGTTTGAGTCGGCAATCTGGCCACTTTTACACCCATGAAAAGCAAAGGATCGCCCTCATAAGTAGGAGTTCCCAACGCACTCAGGATTAAGGTTATGTTACCTATGGTCATCTTAGTGAAATGAAAGTTTCTGTCATGAATGGCATTATATAACGAGACTAAACATTTCATGGTTCAGTCTTGTACAAACTCCTTTGTATAGGATACCCCTACTCACATGTCTCCACATGAATGACCAGAACAGATCATTTGTACCACTTTACAATACTTGTAGCATCTACAAAGTGGGCCATATCCGTAGCGTCACTAGGATAAGTATTCCTTCCTTTATCCATATACTACAAACCATTTAGGTTATCTCTTAAAGCACGATCCACTTGTATGTCTCCACATACATGCTTAAGTTACAAAGATAACTAGGGATCTAAGTTTATTGGTTTGTGGTTAATGCAACTAAAATATCTCATATTTTATAGACAGTAGTGAATACAATATCTCATATTATTACAGTAAATAGAGTTTGTTCATACAGATGTTTACAAACTATAGGACCCTATGAGATTTAGGGCATTAACCCCAAAAATCTCCCACTTGTCTTAAAGCTAGTGAGGTGTACAAGATGAGTACAAGTACAAAACAATAAACTAAAAGGCCCAGTACAACAATACTCCCATTTGCCCTAGTTCAACCGCAGTTGGTCCCGTAGACCCATGCTCTGTAGGTGACCCTCAAACACTGTAGCCGTGAGAGCCTTCATAAACGGATCAGCAATGTTGTGCTCCGAAGCTATCTTTGTGACAATCACGTCCCCTCGATGCACAATCTCTCTGATGAGATGGTATTTTCACTCTATATGCTTGTCACACTTGTGACTCCGAGGCTCTCTGATATTCGCCATAGCACCACTATTATCACAATAAAGGGTGATGGGTCTAGACATTTTTGGAATAACTTCCAGATCAGTCAGGGACTTCTTGGGCCAAACGGCCTTCTTAGTAGCTTCACAAGCCGCTACATACTCGACCTCCATGGTGGAGTCATTGATGCACCCTTGCTTAATACTTTGCTATACTATAGCTCCTCCATTAAGAGTGAACACTGATCCTGAAGTGGATTTCCAAGAATCCTTATCAATCTGAAAATTAGAGTCCATGTATCCTGTAAGGATCAAATCCTTAGAACCATACACAAGCATGTAGTCCCTCGTTCTCAGAAGATACTTGAGGATGTTCTTGACGGCTGTCCAGTGACCCTATCCTGGATTAGACTGATGTTTACTTATTATCCCCACAGCGTAACAGATTTCAAGTCTAGTATATAACATCGCATACATTAAACTACCAATGATAGATGCAAAGAGGACCTATCTCATTTCCTCAACCTCTTGAGGTATCTTAGGACACTGCTCCTTAGACAAAGTAACCCCATGCCAAAAAGGCAAAAGGTCCCTTTTGGATTTTTGCATCAGTACTTAATCAATATCTTGTCAATGTACGATACTTGAGACAGTGCTAGCATTTTGTTCTTTCAATCCCGAAAGATTTGAAACTCAAGAGTAAACTGAGCCTCTCCCAAATATTTCATTTGGAATTGGGTCGCTAGCCAGTACTTAACTGAAATCAGTAAACCTACATCATTCCTAATGAGTAGGATATCGTTTACATATAACACTAGGAAAACTACTGAACTGATGATGATTTTCTTGTAGACATAAGGCTCATCAACATTTTGGTCAAAGCCGTAAGATTTGATCGCAGTATTAAACCTTATGTTCCAAGATCGAGATGCCTGTTTCAATCCATAAATAGACCCATTCATGTTGCAAACCTTTTGCTTTTGACCTTGGGCTATGAATCCCTTGGGTTGCACCATATAAATGGTCTCCTAAAGATTACCATTCAGAAAGGCAGTCTTGACATCCATTTTCCATATCTCATAGTCATAATATGAGGAAATTGGTAGGAGGATGTGGATAGACTTCAACATGACAATAAGCGAGAAAGTCTCCTCATAGTTAACTCCCTCCACCTG
The DNA here is from genome assembly GCF_027475165.1 of Benincasa hispida. Classification (NCBI taxonomy): domain Eukaryota; kingdom Viridiplantae; phylum Streptophyta; class Magnoliopsida; order Cucurbitales; family Cucurbitaceae; genus Benincasa; species Benincasa hispida. The sequence continues at coordinate 49,092,876 of NC_143489.1, read as the reverse complement.
GGTATAACCCTTTGCCACAACTCCAGCCTTGAAAGTTTACACCTTCCCATCAGCACCCCGTTTCATCCTGTAGATCCATTTACAACCTATAGGTTTAACCCCATTAGGTTGATCTACAAGATTCTATACAGAGTTGAAGTACATAGACTCCATCTCAAGATCCATGGCTTTGACCCATTCATCTCGGTTAACATCCTCTATTGCCTTCTTATAAGACAACAGATCCTCAATCTCGCCATCGGCTACCATAGCCTGGATTTCAGTTAAACCCATATAGCGAATAGATGGGTTCACAACCCTCCCACTATGTCGAGGTTCTCTCAACTCTTAAGATGGATTTGAACTACGAGATGAACTTCCATCAACAACTTTCGTTGATGTAGTAAGCTCTTCAACAACTCTTGTTAAAGTTTCAATAGTTTCATTGGAAAGCTTATGTAACACGAGTTTGCTTCTTGGACTGTTGTCACACCTCGCAAAAATGGCTTTTCAAATTGTGCCAATAGAAGGCCCAAGGCTTCTTTAGCACCGCCAAGAAGGAGTCATGACCTGTCGGAAGGCCTCCCCAAGTCGCTACACATGGCCCACAAATTGTGCCAATAAAATGTGGCATGCCAAGACACAGATAGGCACATGCTCGGACAGGGGCCCAGCCAAGCGTCCAAGGCAGCAGACACGCGCACGGCCATCCGCGCAAGCGTGCACGAGACCAGGCCTGTAGCCGTGCGCGCGCGCACATCGCCCAGACACGCGACCGAAGGCCCAGCGTGCATGAGTCCAGATGCACATGCCCCAGCATGAGTGCACCTGTGCACGCATAACCCCCAGTCGAGCAACCCCCCATGCGAGCGACGGATGCACGCACAGGAACAACATACGCCTCCAGACGATGTTGGCGACCTGAGAGCACTTTAGACCGCCTGAGAAGCTGCTGGAAGTCTCTAGAAATGGCTAGATAGACCTAGATGACGCTGGACAAGGCCAGCATCCCTCATGAACGCCCGAGATGCGTCTGGACGGCCCTAGACGATGCCACACGGTGCTAGAATATCTTGGACAGTCCCGGTAACCTCTAGAAGACCTGAGAAGGTGCTAAAACGTGCTGGATGGTACCATATGACTCTAGACCATGCTGGAAGGCCCCAACAATCAGTCCAAATGTACATACTCTAGAACATTCTATAAGAGTAGTCTAGAATAGACTAGGAGTGACTAGAATATTCATGTATCTACTTGATAGGTTGTAGAATGGCCTTGTATGGCCTAAGATGTATCTAAGACACATATAGAAGTGTCTAGAAGGGTCTAAATTATAACTTGTAGAAATACAAGTAATTTATGCTGCCTTATTTAGATATTGCGGTAAAAAATGAAGGAATATGCGTCGATTGTATGAAAATTAGCTCAGGAATACAATAATTATAAATTATCGTAATTACACCCACTAACAACATCAAGATGGTAGAAGAGGATATTTCTATTCTGTTTTGCAGGAAACCAAGTCCCGCTTGTGATCAAGGCTCAATGAGAAACTGAATAATGCATCTCCGTCACATTGCGCCCGTCAAACCACAATGAAGAGACGATCAACGCAATGACGGCGCAGTGCGACAGTCGATCCCAAGCTGAATTTCAACCGCATGCGGTAATAAAAACAACACCGCATGTGAGCAACCAATCGAAAGATACAGCTGAGCAACGTAAACGCGGAGGATTGTGACACGTGTACAACTAACCGTTGTGTAGATTTGACGGTCTGATTGCATAACAGAAGGAATATTTATTCCTCCATCTTCGGAATTTCCATAACAATAAGTGGGGTCCACAAGGCAAGAGTCAAAGCTTTTCACCTATAAGTACCCCCATAGATTTCAGAGAAGATATACTTGATACGAGGGCTAATTGATGCTAGATTATTGAGAGAAAGGCTGAGCTGAGTACTGAATGGAAGAAATCTGGGAAGAGAAGAGACAAGGCCGAGAGGTGAGTCTTAGTGCGATTCTGCCAGATCCCCACCGTGAAGCTCTGTGCTTAGATCCCTGTTACCGGTTGAGCAAGCCTGAGAGGGAAACTCATCCTTCAACTTGATCCAATCACACCGGCAAGCAAATCTCCATCCAGATCGGTGCCAAGACGTTGGCGCTTATTTGTATTTGTTTCTAACTCTATTTCATCAACTGTATTTCATTCTCTTAATCTCTTCCTTCACAAATCATGTCTCGGGCGCTAAATAATTTTATTGAATGTCTTGATCCTTTCTATTTCCACTTCTCTGTCTATTTCCGTTCTTCCATTAATCGTTTTCTCCATGAAGTTTTCTTAATCCCTTGGTAATTAATATGAATTAAACGAGTAACTTAATATGTGCTAAAGAGGTAAATGTGTTTAGCTAAGGCATGCTAGACGACATCTTCACCTGTGAGAGCAGATGTGAAGATGCCATTTTGATCTGTCGAGAGAAGGTTAGAAGAATGCGTTAAACGAGTAGCACTTCCAAAGATGGAAGCAACCTTGTGTTCATTACGTTCGTCCCTGTTTCACCATAGAGATGTGGGAACGCGGTCGATCACTGATAGATGTATGCCAAGGGAAAAGCGGAACCGTATTTATGCCTTTAACGCAATTAAGGAACTTACCTGTTTATATTAGTTATCTTTTCTATTTCTGCTTCACACATAAGACTTGTCAGTGCATTACACGATCTTTGTATAATCTTTACAGCCAACCTTAACCTCGGTATCTTGTATCATGAAACCTGTATCTTGTATCATCATAGTTTAGGTTTATTTTATCGCAATTTACCTTATTATTGCATCTTTAACGCTTACTTTACTTTATCGCATGTTTAATTACTTGTACACAAAACCCTTTATCAATTTGAAAAACCTCTGGTCGTATATAACACAAACATAACGCAATAACCTCAAACAGTCCTTGTGTTCAACCTCGGATCACACCGAGAAACTTGCGGTGAAATTATACTTGGTTTCAACTCAAGGAAACTTGTGACAACGCACAACATACTACAAGAACATTCATTAATAACACATATCTAGAAGTAGTATCGCATATCCTTGCATCAATTTTTTTGTCATCAAGTTTATGGCATGAATTTGCATCATAGTACACAATTATTGCATTACAAGTTTATGGCGCCATTGTCGGGGAACTGGAACGGGAACAAAGGCTTGTATCATGCATAAGATATCATAGTGCGTGTGCTTAAAATAGAACCCTCAATTATTGCGTTACAAGTTTATGGCGCCATTGCCGGGATTGGTTAACGATTTATTGTTTGAGTATGTTTGTGGTATTTTGCAGGACAGATCTCTTTGTACTGGTTGTTAAACGTGAAGAGAAGTCTGACGGCTTAGAGTGCTGGAGTGATCCAGAAATTCTAAGTGGACCCAGAGATCAAGTGTATTATTCGGGCACAAGCACATCAGGGCCGAATTAAGTGGTGAAGAAGCATGGCTGATAATAACGAGGCTTCCGCAGGGAATTAAAGGGAAAATGAGCCAGTGCAAGGCTCCATATTTCTTGTTGCTAATCATAACGTTCCAATGAGAGACTATGCAGGGACGGATTTCTATAACTTCTCACCAGGAATCGCAAGACAAACGGTTGAGGAGAATGTAAGCGTTGAAATAAAACCAATTATGCTGCAGATGATTCAGAATATGGGTCAATTTGGAGGATTACAAGGAGATGACCCACATGCGCATTTGACGAATTTTGTAGACATGTGTAGCGCATTCTCCACGCCTGATGTGACTCAAGAAAGACTTAGGTTATATCTTTTCCCGTACACACTGCGGGATGAAGCAAAGAGGTGGGCTCAGTCATTAGAGCCAAATGAGATTAAATCATGGGAACAGTTGGTTGATAGGTTCATGAACAGATTCTTCCCTTCAGTCGTCAACGCAAGGAGATGGAGGGATGTGCTGAATTTTGAGCAAAAGTGTTATGAAACCTTGAGCACCGCATGGGTGCGAATCCAACAGTTAGTGAAGAGCTGTCTACATATCGGGATTCCCGATAGTATTCTAATGGAAACCTTTTACAATGGCTTAGATCAATCAACGCAAGCAGTTGCCGATGCCTCCGCAGTAGAAGGATTAATGAACAGATCATATACGGAAGCAAAGAATATCTTGGATTGCATCTCACGACATTCTGATGAGTGGATTGTTACCGGGCTTGAGGTAAAAGGTCTAGAGCAAGAAAGAGTAGAAAGTGTTGATGTGTCAACTGATACAATGAGCGCACTGGTCGATCAAATGACCATAATGACCTCACTCCTCCAGACGGTGGCTAACCAACAGAGAACACTCTCTCAAGAATCAACACAAGTTAATGCATTGACTTACGTGGTCGCAACGAATTTTGTCCAATGTGGAGAAGGACATCCAGTAGAAGTCTGCCCATGGAATTAACAACCCGTATATTCTGTCTATGATGAATCGTTTGGCAACATCTACAACCTTGGTTGGTGGGATCACCAAACTTCAAGTTGGGACGAGAATCACAACCAGGGGGGCATAGTTTCTATCAGAACAGTTATCAAGGGGATAGAGGCAACTCTCTGGTCTTCATTACTCCAGACTGTAACCCAGGTAATTCTCAAGGTATACCACCCTGTGACCAACCGTTCTTATATGATACCTCTTGCAGCACCTCGTCTTTGGAGACATCGTTAAAACATTACATTGAAAAGAGCGAGGCAATGAGACAATCACAAGCTGACTCCCTTAAAAAACTAGAAGAGCAGATAGATCAGCTTACGAGGGAATTAAAGAAGAAAGCACCTGGTACGCAGCACAACAACTCAGAAGCATCGAGGCAGCGAGGTAAAGAACAATGTCACGCAGTGACATTGAGAAGTGGCAAAACAACAGGCCCTATGCCATCAGTACCAGATGTGACCAGTAGATTTGACTTTTGATGATGACCAATCAACTAATAATGGAAAAAGTACCAGTTTAGAAGCAAGTTCACCTACAAAAGATGAAGCTCCTCAAGACTTGAATTCTCAATCAACGCAACCTCCAAATAATGAAACACAGCAAGAACAGGACCTCAACAAACAACCAACACAATAAGAAGTAAGGCGGGATCCTCCACCTTTCCCGTCTAGGCTGAAGAAGAAAGACGATAGTAAGCAATTTCAGAGGTTCTTGGACGTTTTCCAACACCTACACATTAACATTCCCTTAATAGAAGCACTAGAGCAGATGTCGAGTTATGTAAAATTTCTCAAGGATATACTTGCCAATAAAAGAAAGATCGAGGAAAATGAAACAGTTGCGCTAACATATGAATGCAGCGCACTGTTTCAAAACAATATCCCCACTAAAATGAAGGACCCTGGGAGTTTTACATTGCCCTGCACGATAGGAGGGAAGATGGTCGGGAATGTGTTGTGCGATTTAGGGGCAAGCATAAATCTAATGCCCTTGTCGATTTTTAAGAAGCTGGATATCGGCAATGCAAGACCAACCACGATCACATTACAGTTGGTCGATAGATCAATAAAGCATCCTGGGGGAAAGATAGAGGATGTACTCGTGCAAGTGGACAAGTTTATCTTTCCGGCAGATTTTGTCATATTGGGTTATGAAGCTGACAGAGAAGTCCCTATCATCTTGGGTCACCCATTTCTCGCCTGTGCAAAATGGGGAATTGACTTCATGGGCCCATTTCCACCATTAGAAGGTCATCACTATATCCTGGTTGCAGTTGATTATGTATCAAAATGGGTTGAGGCTATCGCATGTACAAAGAATGATGCGGCCACATTGGCGAAGTTTCTTAAGAAGAATATTTTTGCTCGATATGGGATGCCACGGGCCTTAATAAAGGCTCTCACTTTATCAACCGCATAGTTGCCAACCTGTTGACTAAATTTAACGTTAGCCATCGAGTTGCGACTACTTATCACCCGCAGACTAATGGGTAGGCAGAGATTTCTAATCGAGAGATCAAAAGTATCTTGGAGAAGGTAGTCAATACTTCCAAGAAGGATTGGTCACCCAAGCTTGATAAAGCACTGTGGGCATACAGAACTACCTATAAAACACCAATTGGAATGTCCTCGTATGCCCTGGTCTTTGGAAAGGCTTTTCATCTCGAGTTGGAGCATAAGGCGATATGGGCATGCAAGAAACTGAAGTTTGATTTAGCAAGTGTGGGGAAAGTCCGGAAACTGCAACTGAACCAGCTGGTCGAATAGCGAAGGGACGCCTATGAAAATGCCAAGATCTATAAGGAGAAAACCAAGAAGTGGCATGATGACCACATAAATGATCGGACATTCACCGAAGGTCAATAGATATTACTATTTAATGCTCGTTTGCGATTGTTCCCAGGGAAGTTGAAATCTTGCTAGTCTGGGCCGTTCAAAATCAAGACTATCTTTCCTCACGATGTAGTGGAATTAACAACTTTAGACGGGAATAACACGTTTAAAGTCAATGGTCAACCGATTAAGTCGTACTATAGAGGCGACTTCGAGCGACGCATGGACGCCATTGACTTGGGCAAGCAAGATTAAACCGCTTGCGAAGGAAGCGATTACGGTAATTTTGAGAACTTCTTTCAATCAGCATCCCTATCTATGTTTACGTGCTTTCTCTACAGTTTTCTTTTACTGCTTTCTAAATCTCGTTATTTACTGTTTTTTTAGAAGTAGCATTTAATGCTTTCTGTAATTCTCTTCAATTTAAGTTTTCATGTCATTTTAATTCCTTTAATTTGTATACATTAGTAGCGATGTTCTTTAATTACTGTGAATGATTGGATGAAACGTTAGACACCGCAAAGTTTTTCGACTTGCGTTTTTTATGATTTAAAAAGAAAAAAAAAGTTGGTATGTAATGCGATGATAGGTGTATTATGTGTTAACAAGAGATACCTTGCGTCCATTACACTCAACTGCATTGCGTTGAGGGGTGTGTTGCGCACGTGTGTGTCCTTTGCCGGTCCTTAGCAAAATGCACTATGTTGAGGTAGTGTTGCGCTGGAAGCAATACCATGTGCCCGATCCTTAAGAAATGCGTTTAGTTAAGCGGTGTGTTGCGGGGATGCATGCGTTATTGCCCGTCCTCAGCAAAAATGTATTTGCGTTAATGGAAGCACGATGTTAATTTTTAATCGTGCACCCATCTAAATCAAATTCAAAAGACAATTTCAATTCATTATTTTTTCTAAGTTAATGATATTCTTCGATTCTTTGTACAAACGAATTTTTTTGGTAATGTGTTAATTTTTAATTATTTGTATACTTTGTTAATATTCAATACAAATGAGTACATATTCACTCCTTTTTGCCTGTACACTTTCTCTTTATCATCTTTGACAATATTTGCGATGTTCTGATCTTTTACTTTTGCATTATTCATTGCGCTGCCATGATGTAATATATGTTTATACTTAGAAACATTTACCATACTTTGTAAATTCTGACTAACACTTAGTTAATTCTTAGTTTAGCAGTACTTTACCTTTTATCTTTCAAAGTTCTGCTCAAAACTTCTTTTTGAAATTTTCTTCTAAGTGTTTATCTAGTCTATCCAAATAATGCAATGAGAACCTTGCTCATCTTTAAATTTGGGGGTGGGGAAGGTCTGAGCAGATAAAATCAAGAATATGCGATCTTCAAGAAAATGCGTTCATATTTCCAAAAAAAAAAAAATTATGCCAAACTCCAATGTCAACGCAAGGGAAAACCTAAAAAATAATCCCAACCTGATAAGAATTTAGTTGTGAAAGGAGCCTGCTCGTAGTTGGATGTTCATATGACACCTGTAGGAGCAAGCCAAAATGAAGGTGGGTTTCCAAGAACAACGTAGTATGAAAAATAAATAAATAAAAGAATGCAAGAGACAACTCCACTGAATATCATGAGTTAAAGTTGAAATTGGCATACAACCATAGTTGGATGTTCGCATGACACCCGTGGGAACAAGCCAAAACGAAGAGTGTAACCATGACCAACCGTCTCTAATAAATGACGCAAGATTTGACCACCGCATATAGATATATCAAGTTTTTTTTTAAAAAAAGAGATAACATTCTATTTTTAAGTTAGAAAAGCATCTTTGAGCAGAAATTTGTTAAGAATAAAGTAGAGAATAAAGTAAGGCTTGTTAAGAATTAGCAAGGATAGAAGGAAATTGCGTTGTTAAGTAATGTGCCTAAGTGGAGCATTCGGAGCAACCAATCGACACAAGAATATAGGAGAGGAATTGAGCTTTATTGCCTTAGTAGAAGATATGCTTGAGGACAAGCATATATCTAAATTTGGGGTGTGATAACTTGTAGAAATACAAGTTATTTATGCTGCCTTATTTAGATATTGCGGCCAAAAGTGAAGGAATATGCGTCGATGGTATGAAAATTAGCTCAGAAATACAATAATTATAAATTATCGTAATTACACCCACTAACATCATCAAGATGGTAAAAGAGGATCTTTCTATTCTGTTTTGCAGGAAACCAAGTCACCGTTTGCGATCAAGGCTTAAAGAGAAGCTGAATAATGCATCTCCGTCACATTGCGCCCGTCAAACCACAATGAAGAGACGATCAACGCAATGATGGCGCAGTGCGACAGTCGATCCCAAGCTGAATTTCAACCGCATGCGGTAATAAAAACAACACCGCATGTGAGCAATCGATCGAAAGATGCAGCTGAGCAATGCAAACGCGGAGGATTGTGACACGTTTACAACTAACCGTTGTGTAGATTTGACGGTCTGATTGCATAACAGAAGGAATATTTATTCCTCCATCTTCGGAATTTCCATAACAATAAGTGGGGTCCACAAGGCAAGAGTCAAAGCTTTTCACCTATAAATATCCCCATAGATTTTAGAGAAGATATACTTGATACGAGGGCTAATTGATGCTAGATTATTGAGAGAAAGGCTGAGCTAAGTACTGAACGGAAGAAATCTGAGAAGAGAAGAGACAAGGCCGAGAGGTGAGTCTCAGTGTGATTCTACCAGATCCCCGCCATGAAGCTCTGTGCTTATATCCCTGCTACCAGTTGAGCAAGCCTAGAGGGAAGCTCATCCTTCCGCACGATCCAATCACACCGGCAAGCAAATCTCCATCCAGATCGGCGCCAAGACGTTGGTGCTTATTTGTATTTGTTTCTAACTCTATTTCATCAATTGTATTTCATTCTCTTAATCTCTTCCTTCACAAATCATGTCTCGGGCGCTAAATAATTTTATTGAATGTCTCGATCCTTTCTATTTCCACTTCTCTGTCTATTTCCATTCTTCCATTAATCGTTTTCTCCATGAAGTTTTCTTAATCCCTTGGTAATTAATATGAATTAAACGAGTAACTTAATATATGCTAAAGAGGTAAATGTGTTTAGCTAAGGCATGCTAAATGACATCTTCACCTGTGAGAGCAGATGTGAAGATGCCATTTTGATCTGTCGAGAGAAGGTTAGAAGAATGCGTTAACTAAAGCGAGTAGTACTTCCAAAGATGGAAGCAACCTTGCGTTCATTACGTTCGTCCCTGTTTCACCACAGAGATGTGGGAACGCGGTCGATCACTGATAGATGTACGCCAAGGGAAAAGTGGAACCGTATGTATGCCTTTAACGCAATTAAGGAACTTGCGCTGTTTATATTAGTTATCTTTTCTATTTCTGCTTCACACATAAGACTTGTCAGTGCATTACACGATCTTTGTATAATCTTTACAGCCAGCCTTGACCTCGGTATCTTGCATCATGAAACCTGTATCTTGTATCATCATAGTTTAGGTTTATTTTATCGCAATTTACCTTATTATCGCATCTTTACCGATTACTTTACTTTATCGCATGTTTAATTACTTGTACACAAAACCCTTTATCAATTTGAAAAACCTCTAGTCGCATATAACACAAACATAACGCAATAACCTCAAACAGTCCCTGTGTTCGACCTCGGATCACACCGAGAAACTTGCGGTGAAATTATACTTGGTTTCAACGTAAGGAAACTTGTGACAACGCACAACATACTACAAGAAAGTAGTATCGCATATAATTGCATCAATTTTTATGTCATCAAGTTTATGGCATGAATTTGCATCATAATACACAATTATTGCGTTACAAGTTTATGGCGCCGTTGCCGGGGAACTGGAATGGGGACATAGGCTTGTATCATGCATAAGATATCATAGTGCGTGTTCTTAAAATAGAACCCTAAATTATTTCGTTACACTAAACCGACCTCCCAAGGTCGGCCCTAAGCCCCTAGGTCGGTGGGGCATGTATATAAATAGCATAGTAGGGATCATTTGTAAGGCATCCCTTGGACAATTCAACAAAGCTCTCATTCACTCAAACTCCAAAGCTCCCTTGCCTACTCATCTTAAAGCCTCCCAAGCGACTTTCCTTGAGCCTTGTATAGGCCAAAACGCTTCTCAAGGCTTACTTGGTGCACTCTTTGACAAGTAAGAGCCTCCAAGTGCCGTACGTTGGTCGTCTCAAATGTTGACCGCGTGACAGGTGGTATCAAAGCCATAAACCTTGGCAGGTGATATCAAAGTTGTGCTCTTTGAACCCAAAGAACACCCACGTAGCCTTAAACTTTGCCAAACATATATGGCATCCGAGGAGGGACACCACTTGCCAGTTGAGCAGCAAGTGGAAGGACCAACCACTCGAGGAAGAACTGAGCAATGCAACACATCCAAATGATCAAAGTCTAAAGGCTCGGCAACGAGGGATCATGTCGACACTCACCTGGCCACCCTTGAGATAGAGCTAGAGGATGTGAAGCTCTTGGTTGGCCGGTTGAGTGAAAATTTCGATGAGTTTGTCCAAGAGAACAACGAGATAACCCTGGCAGCAAAAGAGATGATCAGGGCCCTCAGACAGGGATTCAAGTCGGAGGTAAGTTTACTCTCGACTGAAGTCTCTAACATACGTAAGTTTGCAGAAGAAGAAATCCATAGACTGCGTAAAGAAATTGATGTTGTTCGAGCCGATTCTCGAGCACATCAACGCACTAGCACTCCCGCCTCTACTAGTATGCTCTCCGCTGCACACTCAATATCGGGCATCAAAGTCCCAAAACCCGACATGTATGATGGCACAAGGAATGCCACGATGGTCAAGAATTTCCTGTTTGGCCTAGAGCGATATTTTAAGGCCTTAGAAGTATTCCCTGATGTCGCCCGCATAAACCATGCCCCAACATTCTTGAGGGATGCGGCTCAGCTTTGGTGGCGAAGAAAATAAGCTGAGCAGGAGCGTGACCAATGTCGCATCAGCACTTGGGGTCAGTTTAAGGCCGAGCTCTGCAAACATTTTGTCCAGTACAATGCCGAGATAGAGACTCGAGGAAAACTTAGACGGTTAAGGCAAACCGGTTCCATTCCCGAGTACATCAAGGAGTTCACTACACTTATTCTGGAAATCAATGATCTGTTAGATAAGGATGCCCTATTCTACTTCAAGGATGGACTTAAAGATTGGGAGAGGATCGAGCATGACAGACGCAATGTCACAACGTTGGATGATGCCATTTCCGCTATCGAGTTGCTCACAGATTACTTTTCCCATGAAAGGTAAGAAGCCCATTCCTTTTAATGGAAGAAGAAGGAGAGTCCGAACCAAAGAAGGATCACGCCCGAAAGAATGAAGGGGACTCGAAAACGTCGAACGAAAAAAAGGGGCGAGGTTCTGCCACAGGGGAAGGAAAGTCTCCTAAGTCCACACCTCCTAAGCCCTATTTCATTTGTAATGGGCTGCATTGGACAAGAGACTACCCGAGGAAGAACGCCCTGAGTGCTATCATAGCACAACATCGGGACAGAGAAGGCTGAAGAGTCCACTGCATACATGGGCTCGCTGCAGCACATATCGGCCATTTTCGAGGCATCTGCCGATAAGAAATAGGACAAGGGCCTATTATATGCGGACGCCACAATAAATGGAAAGGACGCAACCATGATGCTGGACATGGGAGCTACACATAATTTCATGGATGTGCAAGAAGCTCAAAGACTTGGCTTAAAGTATACGAGGGATGAAGCATCAATCAAAGCCATCAACTCCGATGCCGAGCAAGCAAAACGGATAGCCTGGGGAGTCAAGACAAAGATAGGCGATTGGCACGGTAAGCTAGACTTTACAATTGTGTCTATGGATGATCATAAGACAATACTTGGTCTAGCCTTCTTCAGAAAAGCCGATGCCCTATTGGCACAATCCCATAATGCTCTCTTGGTGCTTGAGGATCGCAATATCCGAATGATCTTCTTAAAGAGCATGGAGAAACCTGAGTCCCAGGAGATGACAGCCATGCAAGTGATTAGGAGGGGCACTGCAAGAGAAGAAGCGCAATGAGGACGTTGTGAAATCAAGTGGGGGAGGGTATCACACCCCACGAAAATGGATTTTCAAATCTCGCCAATAGAAGGCCCAAGGCTCCTTTAGCACTACCAAGAAGAAGTTATGACCCGTCGAAAGCCCATCACGAACGCCCAACATGTCAGCATACCAAGACACAGGCAGGCACATGCCCAGACAGGCACCCAACCAAGCGCCCAAGGTAGCAGATAGGCGCACGACCATCTGCACAAGCTTGCGCAAGACCAAGCCTGCAGCCGTGTGTGCACGCGGCCAAAAACCCAGCGTGCACGAGTCCAGACGCGCACGCCCTAGCATGAGCACGCAACACCCAATCAGGCGACCCTACATGCGAGCGACGGACACACGTGCCTCCTTGCACGCGTGACCCAGCGACAGACGCCTCCAGACAATGCTAGGCGACCTGAGAGCACTTCAGACCGCCCGAGAAGCTGTTGGAAGTCTCTAGACAGGGCTAGAAAGACCTAGACGACGCTGGGAAAGGCCAACGGCTCTCATAAATGCCTGAGATGTGTCTGAAAGGCCCTATACGGTGCCATACGGTGCTAGAATGTGCTAGACGGTCCCGGTAACCTCTAGAAGACCCGAGAAGGTGTTGAAACGAGTTGGATGGTACCAGATGACTCTAGACCGTGCTGGAAGGCCCCAACACTCAGTCCAAATGTACAGAATAGACTAGAAGTGACTAGAATATTCATGTATGTACTTGGTAGGTTCTAGAATGGCCTTGTATGGCCTAAGATGTATCTAAGACACATATAGAAGTGTCTAGAAGGGTTTAAACCGACCTCCCAAGGTCGGCCCTAAGCTCCTAGGTCGGTGGGGCATGTATATAAATAGCATAGTAGGGATAATTTGTAAGGCATCCCTTGGACAATTCAACAAAGCTCTCATTCACTCAAACTCTAAAGCTCCCTTGCCTACTCATCTTAAAACCTCCCAATCGGCTTTCCTTGAGCCTTGTATAGGCCAAAACTCTTCTCAAGGCTTACTTGGTGCACTATTTGACAAGTAAGAGCCTCCAAGTGCCGCACGTTGGTCGTCTCAAACGCTGACCGCGTGATACTGTGCTCCTTAAACGATCCTCCTCAAGGAAGGTAGCATTTGTCGTTACAAACACCTTGTTTTACTTAGGATCATAAAAGTAACACCCTCGTGTCCCTTTGGGGCAGCATACAAATAGGCACAGCCTCGAATGTGGTTCCAATTTCTTAGGATTAGCCTCAAGCACATGTGCTGGGCAACCCCAGATGTGAAAATGACGCAAACTAGCTTTACGCTCGTTCCACAACTCCAAAGGTGTTTTGGCAACACTCTTGGAGGGAACACAGTAGAGGATATACTGCACTGCAAAACCTGAAAACGAGTCCGGTAAGGAAGGGTAACTCATCATCAACTGAACCATGTCTAACAAGGTTCTGTTTCTTCTCTCTGATACACCATTCTACTGAGGTGTATCAGGTGCTGAGAGTTGGGAAACAATTCCATGTTCTATCATATAGTTATGGAACTCAGAATCTAAAAACTCTCCACCTCGATCAGATTGAAGTGTTTTAATCCATTTATCTAATGCGTTTTCAACTTCAGCCTTGAACTCTTTGAACTTTTCAAAGGATTTTGGCTTAGTTGCATCAAATAAACATACCCATATCTCGAATAATCATCAGTAAAAGTGATGAAATACTTGTAGCCTCCCCTGGCTCGCACATTCATCGGACCACAAAGTTCTGAGTTCACTAATTCTAGAGGCTTTTTGGCTCGATATCCTTTTCGAGTAAAAGATCTTTTAGTCATTTTGCCTTTAAGGCATGACTCACACATAGGTAAAGAATTTTCCTCCAACTCATTTAGAAATCCATTCTTCACCAATCTCTCAATCCTATTGAGATTGATGTTCCCTAATTGAAGGTGCCTTATAGAACCCCAATTATGTGGCAATATCAAGAAAGAAAGAATAAAGGGGAGGCGGTTGAATTGGTTAAGAATGACTTCCAATTCTGTTGAGAGAAGTGGAGGTTTAAAAGAAGAAGGAAACGGAAAGAGAGGCAGTGAATTCGAAGTATCAGAAGTGAGGGAGAGGAGCTCTCGAGAGTGGGAGTTCGGAAGACGCTGTTGTGGAGAAGCCATCGCTGTGTGCCGCTCATCGTCTACTTCCACTAGAAGATCGTGTAGTAAAGCTCAGCAATCGTGTAGCATTTGATAGGCGATCGTATAGCAAAAGTTAGGCGATCGTATAGACACTGGTAAGCGATCGTATAATAGATTGTATGTGTTCGTGTAGGATGGTGAGCGATCGTTCAGTAACACTGAGCAATTGTGTAGAACTTGTGAACGATTGTTTAATGTTTGGTAAGCGATCGAATATCAACTGTAAGCAACCGTTTAGTCTTGTTTGTCTCTTATCGTTTAATAAAAGAGTTGTTCATGATTTAGTTCCATTTCTGAAAATTGTATCGACACATTACAATAGTAAATATTTCAAGAATTAGTATCCTAATAAATTGGTACAGAGCAATCACCTGGGCAAGCACGGTTCGAAAGGTTTTGAAGAGAAGCTGAAATTACTAGAACAAGAGATATTGGGATTCAAAGTTGAAATACAGAAGGTTTCGACCATAGAGGAGAAGTTGGCGTCGATAGTGAAAAGCATTGAGAGATTGGAATTGCAGGTAGAGAAACATCAAGAAATGCTCGTTTCCCATGTTGCGAAAATGACCAAAGAAAAAGAAAAGGTGACGGAAGAGGCAGAAGGATCGAATGCCAATAAAGGGTGCGGAACGAACAGTTCATTGAAAACATCCGGTGAAGAATGGAATGGCGATCGGAGTGAATTCAAGAAAATAGAAATACCAGTGTTTAGCTAAAGCAATCCAGATGCATGGCTATACAGAGCAAACCGCTATTTTCGAGTTCATAAGTTGATTGGATCTGAGAAGATGACGGTGGCGGTTGTGAATTTCGATGGCATCACATTAGACTAGTACCAGTCAGAGAGAAACAGAGAGTCATTCGAAGATTGGGAAGACTTGAAGAAAAGGATGTTAGCTCGATTCTGATATTTAAGAGAGGGATCAATCGTGGAAGATTCTTGGCTATTAAACAGGAAATGTCTATGGAAGCATATCGACCTGTGAAGTATGTATATTTCTTTCCATTGAAACACCCTTTAAATGTAGGTATTGAAGTAGATACATTTTGTAGAGAAATGATTAATCTGCACAAGGTGATGAAGTCCTTTGTCACGAACCAAGACAAGGAGTTGGTGAATAACTTTTGGCAAGATTTGTTCCGACTGTCGGGTACCAAACTCCATCACAGTTCAGTTTCTCAACCTCAATCGGATGGTCAGACAGAGGTGGTGAATCGCAGCATGGAAATGAATTGGAGGTGCTGCTGTGGTGAACTACCAAAAGATTGGATTAATTGGTGCCATGGGCAGAATATTGGAATAACATTATGCATAATGCTCCTACTAGCCTGGCTCCTTTTCAGATTGTGTATGAACGACAACCTCCAGTGTTGATTTACTATGGGAATGATTGTACGACCAATGCGACTTTGGGCCAACAAATGCGAGACATAGGCGCTGCATTGCGCATGCTTAGGGTGCACTTGAGGGTGGCTCCAAATAAAGTGAGGAAGTTTGTTGACAAGGATCAACATGATGTTGGAGTTTCGCAAAAGCAGAATGGGAAATTATCTCCCAAGTATTACGGAGCACATCATGCAAGAGGCAGAGTCGGAATAGTAGCTTACAAGTTGAACCCTCAGACAATAGTGTCAATACATTCAGTATTTCGTGTGACACAACTAAAGAAATGGGATGGACAACTAGAGCTTTACCTTGAGGACAAGGTAAAAGTGGAGGGGGGAGGTAATGATTGGACCCCAATTATGTGGCAATATCAAGAAAGAAAGAATAAAGGGGAGGTAGTTGAATCGGTTAAGAATGACTTCCAATTTCGTTAGGAGAAGTGGAGGTGTAAAAGAAGAAGGAAATGAAAAGAGAAGCAGTGAATTATGAGTATCAAAAGTGAAGGAGAGGAGCTCTCAAGAGTGGGAGTTCATAAGATGCTGTCATGGAGAAGCCATCGCAGTGTGCCGTTCATCGTCTACTTCCACTAGGCGATCGTGTAGTAATGCTCAGCGATCGTGTAGCATTTGGAAGGCAATCGTATAGCGAAAGGTAGCGATTGTATAGATACTGGTAAGCGATCATGTAATAGATTGTATGCATTTGTGTAGGAGTTAGTGAGCGATCGCGGAGTATTTTGTAAACGATCGTTTAGTAACGCTGAGTGATCGTGTAGAACTTGTAAACGATTTTTTAGCGTTTGGTAAGTGATTGAGTATCAACTGTAAGCAGTTGTTTAGTCTTGTTTGTCTCTTATTGTTTAATAAAGAAGATTTTCATCGTTTAGTTCCTTTTATGAAAGATTGTATCAAAATGTTACGATAGTAAAGATTTCAAGAATCAGTATCCTAACAGTGCCAAAGTTGGGCATTTTCTTTAGAAGAAACTTTAAGTCATTTATTTTGAGTTACGGCGGTTTTAAACATCTCTATGTTATGGAGGAATTTATTGCTAATGGCCTTAGCACATACAAATTATTTTCTAGCTTAGTTGAACATATATCAACACCATCTTTCAGAATAAACACTTTATTCACTGAAAAGTTGAGAGAATACTTACATTCAAGGAAGCATTTTACAAAAATTAAGTTCCTCTTTAACTCGAGAACAATATGCACATCATTCAAAATGATAAATCTATCCTGTAAAGTCAACTGGAGGTCTCCCACTGCCACAGCTGAGACGACGTGCCCGGTCCCAACTAGCATCATCATGTCACTAGCCTCAAGCTGCCGCCATGATCTAATCCCCTGAAAAGAAGAACAAACATGGTTAGTGGCTTTAGAGTCTATAATCCAGACAGAATCATCATTCTCCACTAAACAAGTTTCCAAAACCAGTAAATCACATTTACCTTATTTGGTCTTGGTCTTGGCCTTCTTCTTCTCCTTTAACCAGCATGGGCAGTTCCGCTTCTAGTGCCCATCCTGGTTACAATCGAAACATTTTCCTTTTTCAACCGACGCTGGTCACCTACCTCACTGAGCGGCAGGTTGTGGGTTAGTCAGTGCCTTCCTCTTCCCCTTACTACCCTTCTTCTTCTTCCACTTGTTAGTGTTGGAAGTAGAAGGTGCAAACTTAGTTTCTGAGGTCAAACCCAATGGAACTTCTTAGATGATGAAGCAACATTTGCCTCACCAACCTTCTTCTCCTTGCTTTTCAACAAGGATTGGAATGTCTGCAACTCGTTGAGGAGAGTTGTATGGGTGTAATCAACCTTGTTCAGAATAGCGTTGCTTACGAAGTAAATGAAGCTTTCTAGCAATATGTGCAAAATAAAGCTAACCTGGTTGCCCTCATTGATGCGAGCCCCATTCATCTTTGCCACATTAAAGTGGGCCATCATGTTCAGAACATGTTCTCGAACAGAAGTACCCTCCTCCATTTTGGAGTTGAAGATGCACTTTAGAGCTTCATGCTTGAGCTATCCGGACGATTTTACGAACATTCCCTTTAGGGACTCCATGATCTTACGAGCAGAGACCATGGGCTCATGCTTCTTGGCCAAGACGTCGTTCAGATTGGCTAAGATGTAAGCTCAAGCCTTCTCGTTCGCCCATGTCCATTTCTCATATGCCTCTTGAACATTTTGAGCGGCAGTCTAAGTTGGAATAGGAGGACACTTCTCCGTAAGAACGAAACGGAGGTCATTGATGATAAAAATTATGTTAATCGTGTTTTTCCAACTAGTGTAATTATCGCCAGTCAATTTTTCAGCGGCTAATAGAGCTAAAGTAGCGGTTGCCATTTTAAAAGTTGCTGAAAACAGGAACAAACTTAATAAGTCTATTTGCATTACCATTTTTAATACCAATTTTAGGTTTTAGCAAAATAGTTCTAATCTACCCTAAGTGAAATGACATCTATTTTGCAATGATGCCCTAGCGAGGCAGGACAAAAGTCACCGTTGGGGTGATCAACTGCCCCTTCACTGGGATGAAACATTCTCAACCATTAGACAGAAACAACTCTTGTAATTGACTCTAACAATCACCATTTTTTCGGTCCAGAATTTATTAACAACGTTAACAATTCCGCAAAAGTGTAACCTCTCATTTTAGGCCCTAGAATCCTGCCCTAATGCACCCACTGTAGGGAAAAAGCAGATCAGGACAAGAGACTAAAGCAACCTTATCCTTTTCAGGAGATCAGATAAAGAGTTGTGCAAATACAACCTTCCTTTAGGAGGACACTCCTAGGATGCCTCGAGGTGATGCACAAAAACGTTATCTAACCTAATGAGACAGACCGTGGGATATATGGTCACATGTCTCGCTCCTACTTACTATGAACATGCTCTCTATTCACCTTGGTATTGACCTACCCAAACACCATCCTTTTGGGAGACACTCCCAGGGTGCCTCAAGGCCGAGGATAGATCTCACGGTGTGAACTTTTAGGGAGAAACATGTGGAGGTTTAAGTGAAGTATCATATACCCCAAATACCTTTTACTGAATGTTCTACCTAGGGTTTCATTAACTTAGACAATCCGACTACCGATTTTATCTAAGTGTGAGTTTAATTTGCTAAAAACAACTTTTGCATTTGATAATTAAACAAGTTCAAATCAAGTTTTATTAAACACTTTAATAGACTATCATCAAATTTGCATGCATGCAACAAATCTATCTAATTCATCTTTCTAATAGGTTCCTAGGTAGCGATGTTCCGTTTTCGTCGCTTAAATACCTAAACCTAGACAGAATCTGCCTTAGAAAAAAGGTCCCTTATAGATAGATTTGGTACATATTTAATCTTTTATTGTCAATTTAATCCTATTAAACTGATTAAAAGATTAAACTTACATATATAATCTTATTAGAACCGTGATCTTAGGTCTATCTCAATCAAATTTTAAAACTCTTTTAAAACATGATATAAACCTAAGTTTGCATGCATGTTTTTCTTATTGATTTTAGTTCTAATTTCTATTATAATTCTTATAAAAAGAAACAACTAAAACCATCCACATTGCTAAGAAAGACTAGGTATTTATAGTATAAAGATGATGCATGAGTTGTTAGAGTTAGAAAACATGCAACGGAAGAAAAACGGATCATTAAGCATTCTAATTCATTAATTTTGGCTTTGAATCTAAACATGCTCATAAAATATAAAGTGAATTTCATGACATATCTTTGAAGAACACCTTGAATCACGATTCTCAGCTGCAATCTTCTTGAATTCAACTCGTGAACCACCTCAAGACCTTCTCTACTATCCTCTTGGTGTCTTGGATTGAATTGTGGGACTCAAAATAAGCTTGGATTAAGAGAATTTTTGGAGGAAATAACACTAGTTTACAACAACATGAAGAACTCTTCTTAAAGAGAGATTTTCAGCTAAAATCCACCCTTTTGCATGCTAATTCCACTGAGACACTTCAGTATATATTGCATGACAATCATGCAAGAAGAATTGTTGTATGAATTGTAGCTCATACTTGGATTTGGCTGAGAATTGCGAAGTGGATTATGAATAAGCTCTTTGAAAAATTAGTGGAAAAATCAAGCTTTTTGGATTTTTGAATTTTTGAATTTTCTTTTTAATTCAAATTTGATTTTCAAAATCAATTTCCCAAATTAATTTTATTTTCAAAAATGAAATTTGATTAATTTTACAAAATTATTTCAATAATTAATTTATCTAATAAAATTAATAATAAATAATAGTTAAACAATTTAATTAATTCTAATTAATTTAATATCAAATATTAAATTAATTTATCACCAATTCCACTATCATGAATTCATATTCATGAAATTAATATTTAAATCATATTTAAATATGAATCGATTCTCCAATATCGTTCAATTCCGAAATTAAACGCGTAATTATATCTCATATAATTACTAATTCCCTTAATTCTAATTCGAACGTTTCAAATCAACTTATTACGTTACTCTAAGGCCAAACCATTTACAAGCTATTAGGGGGACCTCGTGGACCTACAGATCATGGGCTCCAACAATCCAAGATTAATTGGCTAAACTCTTTGCACCAAATTAACACCCATTCGTTAACTAATGGGTCACTCCACTAAAGCCCATAGTTGCACTCCTCTTACTATAGATATATTAGGTCCACTTGATATAACCATGATTAGTAGGTTAACCATTCACATGTTCGTAATAACGGCTGGGTCAAATGTCTGTTTTACCCCCGAGATTACCTCTTGTTCTTTAAGTCCCACCGATCCTCTAATGAACAATTGGTTTGTGATCCGATCAACAAATCGAGTCCCACTCATGCCAATGAGAGGGTGGGGCCCCTTATTCAAGACCCGAAGTTAGCACTTAAGGGAACAACCTCTCTACTATCCCTGAAAGTGGGTAGGAGTGAATTCCATCTTGCACCCTATGTCCCGAGCTATCTACCCCGTCTTCACTCTGAAATGGATGTTTATTGAGCTGACGATGTTGACCCAACCCTCACCTATACAAATCTAAGGATAATCCCGAATAAAAAAGAGTTCATAGTTAGCTTAGGATTTAGGTCATTGCTTTGTAATAGTCAGTCTTAAACAATAAACAGTGTTTAAGATCACATCATCTGTCGCACTTTACAACTCTTTTTAACAACTACAAAGTGGGCCACATCCTTTAGTGTTACCAGAATAAGGCACCCAACCTTATTCATATACTATAGATCATTTTGACTATTTACTCGAACCTGATCCACGTTTATGTCTCCACATAAAGTTCAAGTACTCATGTAATAGTCATTGGTGTTTTAGTTTATTGGATTTCTAAAACGAAATAAGCAATTCATATATTCAATAACAACTTATTGAATTTTCAAAATAAGTTTGATTGTTTACAAACCACGAGTTTTAGGACATAAAACCCAACATGAATATGCTCAATGCATGCATATATTATAATTCTTATATTATATGATGCATGAGCATGCTTCAATGTATAATCATGTAAACTACTATATTATAACTCTTATAATATAAAGATGATGCATGAATAAATGCATAACCTGGACCGGGATGATGTTCCTGAAGAACTGAAAATTAAAACTATCTATTATATAAACCATCGAGTCAACCGATTCAAACAGGCGAACTGGGTCTTGAATCGCCCGGGCGAAGCCTCGTTCATCTGATCGTGTAGCTTTTCCTTGTGATCGTCGTGTAACGTTGGTCGAGTAACCACGATTGTGTAGCATGGATCGAGTGTCTTTGACTATATGATGAAGCATGAAGGAGACTCGATCGTACAACACACCGATTTTAACACATGCCTAAACGATCGAGTAGACAACAACTATGCGATGAAGCATTATCGTCTAAACGATCGAGGAGCAAGCGTCGAGTATCACATACCGTGTGATCAAGTAGCTAGTGACTATGCGATGAGCATGCTTTCCTATTCGATCGTTTAGTTTACGCGCCTACCATGCAACGAGTATCCTATACTCAGCGATCGTTTACCCTTATCATTTACACGATCGAGTAGCTAGTGCAACACGATCGAGTAAACTCTTTACTCCATTGCGTAGCACTAGCCATGCGATCATTTAGAAAATACTATATGATCAAGTACAACTTTTCTACACGATTGCCTAGCTAAATCTAAACGATCATTTAGCCTGGGCTACACGATCTGACTGATAACGGGCAGAAATGCACGTTATCATAATGCTAAGTTCTTAAACAATGTTGGATTGCGTTGATGAGATATGTTAAATTGCATCCATTAAGCATAAATTCTATAATATTGCGGTCGCATGCGTCCAACGCATTAGAGCAATTGATCTTTACATTTTTGTGCAAAATATGCATTAACGCAATGCGAGATTGCGATCCTAGGAATACATTGGTCGAGTGCAACTTCACCGCAAGACTTTGCGGTGATCATGCTCGCAAACATTCGCCCAAGAAGAATCACCGCAACTTGGTCAGCACAACATGGTGGACGCATCTGGGTGAAAGGATAATTAAGATCGATGGGACAGATAGCTGACGGCAGTCGGATCCAAATTAAGTTGATAGCCGATAACAGTCACAAAGTACATTCAGGTTTATCGGTGACAATTATCCGGCACATCAGTCAGGAATTACAGCTGTCCCATCTGTACAACCGGGAGAGAGAAGCTGCCTTTCACCTTTGATGCCCTATAAATGCTAAGTGCAATCTTCAGAAAGGGGGTTGATCAGTTAACGAATTCATTAATGCTTTTGTTCATAGTTTTATTTTCCATTTTACGGAAAAGCAAGAGAAGAGTGGTGACGCTAGAGATCGCCCAGGGCAGCTCAAGAGAGAACCTTGGGGCGTAAGAGCAGAGAACGGGTCGACTCTCACGAGAGAGAGAATATCTTTAGAGCACAAGTAGAAACAGTGTAAACGCCTGGCAGCAAGAAATTCTCCAGGCTCTTTACTATACTTGCATTGTTATTTTGTACTTCATCTCATATCTATTCAATGGAAGTTCTATTTCTACATCTGCTCACTCTTTTAATACGCATGAGTAGCTAAACTAGTTGAATGGGTTGGAAAGAATAAGCTAACATGACCTAGGAAGTTCATTGCTTACGATTGTCTTGTTTTATGCTGTGCCAAATACCCTCTAGAGTTACTCGAAAGAGAATCTAAAGAAAGAACCTAATGTCTAGAGAGAGCTAAGTTAGAATCTGAACTCGAAAGAGCAAGATTAGGCTTGCATAAAGAAGAGATAGGGACTTAGAGATAAGCTCTATTTGTCAACTTACATCGCATGCATCCTAGGAATGGGAAAGATATTATGTGGTCGCATATTTGTGTGAACGTCATGTTGTCATCGCATAAATAGAGATAGAGGTTTATGTGTAAACCCTGTAGACTTATCGCATATTTATCGCATGCGTTCTAGCCTTAGAAGCCGTAGCATTCACACCGAGAGGTGGTTTACTATTGTATGCATGTTGCATGATCGCAAAGCATGAATGCACTCTAGGGAGTGTTAGCTGAAACTTTTCTCAACCCGTTCACCGCATATTCATCGTATTTCCCGTTTACCAACTCTTTTCAAACTTTGACGCATTCGTTATTTATTTTCATCAACGCAAACAACAACCCAACGCTTTATTTATTTAACTGGTTACCACAAGTTTTCATAAGAATCACCAATGCAACTATTTTCACAAGTCCCTATGTTCAACCCTAGACTTACTAGGAAACTCAGAGGAATTTACACTTGAATTTCAATTGGAAAACTTGAGTGCACAATGCAATCCACCAATGCATATCATCCGTATTTCCATTCAATAAAATTAATGCATCACTGACCAACCCTTGGTCTTCTTCCTCGATATGAACTGCATCTCCATGCGTTGTCACGAATAACTCTTACAGACTCAAATACTTTGAATACAAACTCGATAACAAAGTAATTATGCCTAAAAACACAGGGGCCCTACAAATTAACTTTGAAATGTAAAAGACAGTAGTAAACAGAGGTAATCATCCAGAACATCCATTAATTCACATCTATAACTACATCTAACAATTAAACGCAATGTAGATATGGTTAAAACCCACCAAGACTGTAAATGCAAATACATTAATGGAATTTGGAATATCATAACTACCTGGCTTTGATATGAATTGAAGGAACTCTTAAACAAGAGAATCGTTAAGCGGAAGTAAGATCGTTTGAAACCCATTGTGAAAGAACAAAGCCTTTACAAACAAACAACAACAATTATTCATCTTCGAGTAAATTACAACATGCTTTCAAGTTAAATACACGGGGAATCGAGTGACATACCTTTGAAAAACTCTTCTTCGAGTATTCCCTCGATCAACACCAGTCCAGCATCCAAGAAACTCGATCAAGTGCAATAACACAACGAATAACCAGTGAATAGCACGAACTGTCAAAACCTCGAACACAATCGAGTAAGACTCGATCCTCGACCCTCGAACAGCAAACTTGACACTACCAAGAGGCTACCTTGGTATTCTCGATGTGAGAATCCAAGAGGTGTGGGCTCTGTATGAATTTGAGGGAAGGAGGAACTAAACGATCGAGTAAGTGGGAGAATGAGAAACCTCTATCGTATAGAGTTGGATACTCGATCGTATAGTAAACGAGGAGATATCGTCTAGTTACAAGGAGCTTAATTGTTTACTCTCCCAAAGGCTATCATATAGCTTTTCTCTTCACCCGATCGAAATGAATTGCCTCTTCAAAAATAAAAATGATTTCTCCCTTTATCCATTAGTTATTAAAATTGATAAAAAAAAAAAAAAAAAACTTCCCACTCAATCAGTTAAAGGAGGAAAAAATAACCACCAACAATTATCTCATAATTGTTTTATTATAAATAAATATAATAACTAATTTATCATATTATATTTATAACCTATAGTTTTAATATCACATAATATGTAATACTTAAACCATAGTTATTTTTCTCCTTATGACATTTAATATAAATCATATTTATATTAATTCCTCCAATAAAAAAATGTATCAAATACATCAAATCAATTATTCCCTCTTGTTAATTTGAACACTTCAAACTAACCCAAAAACTAATTCTCAACATGAATCCATTGAGCCACCAAAGGGACCTTATGGACCTGTAGCTTGAAGCTTCAATGGTACATAAATAACTGACTAAACTCTTTAATCACGATATCTACCATCCATTAACCATTGAGCACTCCACTATAGATCGAAAACTGCACTCTTCGCACTACAGATATATTTCTGTGTCCATTAGATATAACCAATCAATAGTACGATGACCCTTCACAAATCATTCGTAAGTACAGCTAGGCCAATTTTTCGTTTTGCCCTTGTAGTTACATCTAACTCCTTAAGTACCATTGATTCCTCTAATGAACAATACATCATAGTCCCACTATGAGTGAACACTTCTCGGGCGATGAGAAGGTGTGGTGCCACGTTGTTCAAGCCCCGAAATCAGCCCTTAAGGGAGCAATTTATCTACTTACCCCTGCTTCGAGGAAAGAGTGAATTGTGTCTTGCGTAGTTGAGTTCCCAGCTCCCCAATCAGACGAATCCCCAAAGTGGTAGGTTTGAGTTGGCGGTCTGGTCATCCTAGTGAAATGAAAGTCTTTGTCATGAACGGCATTATATAACAAGACTAAACATTTCGTGGTCTGGTCTTATACAAACTCCTTTGTATAGGATACCCCCACTTGCATGTCTCCACATGAATGACCAGGATCAGATCATTTGTAGCACTTTACAACACTTGTAACATCTACAAAGCGGGTCGTATTCATAGCGTCACCAAGATAAGGTTTCCCTCCTTTATCCATATACTACAGACCATTTAGGTTATCACTTAAAGCACGATCCACTTGTATGTTTCCACATACATGCTTAAGTTACAAAGATACCAGGGATCTTAGTTTATTGGTTTGTGGTAAATGTAATTAAAACATCTCATATTTCATAGACAGTAGAGATGTCCATGGGGCGGGACGGGGCTGGGGATGCCATTCTCCATCCCCGTCCCCATTTCCTATTTCATTCCCCATCCCCGTGAAATTCTCCATGGGGATCGGGGCGGGGATTCACCACGGGGAATTTTTTCCCGTTAATTTTTTTTTTGTAAAAAGTCCATTGATTTAAATCACTAATGTGAGCAAATTTTAATTAAATAATGAACTTTATCACTAAATTGTTTATTATGGTTAGTTTTGAATGACAATTTGAATTTAAAGATAAATTACTCAAATTTTAGCCTAAAAAAGCTAATTAATTTTTTTGGTAGAAAGAAATAAATATAAATCAAATTATGTACATATATAGTCTAAATTTAAACATTCAATTTAAACATATTCATGATCTTTCCCAATAAATAATCAAATTTGAAATTTAAATGTAATATCTATATAATAATAATAATAACATATCATTAGTCATTAGATAACTATACTAAATAAATATGTAAAAGCTAATCGGGGCCGGGATGGGGAACGAGGCGGGGACGGGGCCGGGGCCAAGGCTAGGGACGGGGAATGTTCCCCGTCCCTATCCCTGTTTAGCTCACGGAGATTTTTTTACCCCACTCCTTCTCCCATTCCCCGCAGGGCCCATCCCCGTGGGAAAATTGGACATCTCTAATAGACAGTAGTAAATAAAATATCTCATATTATTACATCACATAGAGTTTGTTCATACAGATGTTTACAAACTACAGGACCCTATGAGATTTAGGGCATTAACCCCAACAATCATCCACCCTCCTCCATGCGTCCAACCTCTTCTTTGTTTGTCCATGATGGTGTTTCCAAAGCATGCTCCCTTAGATTTGGATGTATGGTTTCTAAACTTGGCTTTTGTTCAACTCATATCTTCCTCCTAGGTCTTAGGCAAGAGCATGCACCTAACTACTTCAAACATGCGCCCATTTCCCTCAAGTATGTACCTATCTCCCTCAAGCATGCGCCCAACTAGGGTTTTGGCTTCCTTGGTGTAACTCTCTCTCAAAGATGTGTCTTATGCTTTCATCTTGCTCCTCCTAAATTCCAAATGAAGTTTACAAAGCCTCCCCATGCTAACCCTTGGTCCTATGCATTCATCTCTCCCCCATGTGCCCATATTTCTTCTTTTTTCCTTTTTCCTTAGTTTCTATTTTCCTCTTCAACCCATAGCCTACTTTCCTATGCACCCAAAGCTTCATCTATGCACCCAACCTTTCTCTTTTAGGGTTTGCTCTACTTGTGATGTCCTATGTTGTCCAACACCCAGCCAACTTTTCCCCCTTTAATCCCCTATGTGCCCACCATTCTTTCCCATTCGTTAATCCCAACTTCTCTCCCTTGGTGGGTGCATACACATGATCTTCCAATACAATTACTTTTTCCTTTAGGTTTCCACTTGATCCAGAACATCTCACTATAACACCGCTTATCTGCCCAAAATTCTCATGGTATGCACCCATCTTACTTCGTGATGTGCCCATTATGCTCTCCTATGTACCCATTCTAGTGTTCAATGCATGTTTCCTCTAAACTCACAACCTTATTTCATACCGTAGCTTCCACATCCCCTAAACATCCAAAGTTTATCCAAAACTCCCCTTGGATGGACCTACTATGCGTCCAACATGCTTTGACTTTGACAACTATACTGTCAACTATGCTATGACTTACTTCCCCTATACTATGCATTGATCTTATCCCAAATTCCCCATCCTCTCCTATATTATGATTCTAACTCTTATCCATACAACATAGTTTGGACATTTAGCCAAGTTTTTTACTCCAAAACATTATGCCTCTAACACTTAGAAATTTTCTTCTTTTAAAGCATAGTTTAGGGACTTAGACAAACTTTTCCTTCTAAGGTTGGCAGTCCAAGCTTTCCTTTTTTTTTTTTTTTTTTTTTTCTTTTTTAACCTTTCAGAGAATCCTATAAGGATGATGGTGTTACAATCCATATGGCCCTACATATAATCCTAGATGGAGGTATCATCCCAATTTCAGATGGAGAAGGAAAAACTAGCAAAGCCAGAAAAACAAAGAAGCTTCATCTAGTTTAGGTATATCTCTTGAAGAAATTGTCCATAGTTTGGCTGATAGTAGCATGACATTCAATAGGAGACAGAAACCAATATGAAGCATTTAGGGATTCAGGTCTCCCATCTTGCTACCACAGTGAGCAAGATGGAGAAGCAAGCAAGCTACCATCCTAGCTTGAAGTTAACCCTAAGGAGAATGTCAGTGCCATTACCCTTCACAGTGGCAAAGAACTCACCACACCTGTAGTAGTCCCATTTATAGAGGATTCCACTCCCACTCAACTAGCTGAGAAAGATGGGCCACTTCCTAAGTTTAAATGGGGAGTAAGCTTTGACCCTCCCCTCTCATTGCATTCTAATATTCCTAAAGCCCATTTTCCTTCTAGGTTGACAAGATAAAAAAAAAATGATGTGTAAAGAGATTTTAATCCTGACATGTTGGATTTAGTACCCTAAATCTCGTGGATCTTATAGTTTGTAATTTTTAAATACAAGTTATTTATTTAATAAAATAAGAAGTATTTTATTTGACATTTAAATTGCATTAACTTAATCCAATAAACTAAGATCCAAGGTTGTTTAATGTAACTTGAACAGTATGTGGTAGACATATAAGTGGATCATGTTCAAGTAATAACCTAAAAAGTCTACAGTACATGATAAGAGTAGGTGCCTTAGCCTGGTGACAATGTGGATACGACTCACTTTGTAACTATTCAATGAGTTGTAACTATTACAGATGATCTGATCCATATTGTTCATGTGGAGACATGTAATTGAAGGAATCTTGTATAAAGAGTTTATATAAGATAAAACCACGAAATGATTGGTTTCTCTATATAACATCGTTACTTGAAGAAACTAACATTTCACTAGGATGACCATAGGTGACTTTACCTTAATCCTAAGTGGATTATGAGCTCCTGTTTATGAGGGTAATCTTTTGATCTGTATGGGTGAGATGGCCAGTTTCCCGGCTCAACATGCCTACCATTTTGAGGATTTGTCCGATAAAGGAGTTGGGAACACAACTACACAAGATGGAATTCACTCATTCCCGTAGTTTAGGAAAGTAGATGAATTACTTCCTTAATAGTTGATTTTAGGACTAGAACAATGAGGTCTCACCCTCTCATTGGCCCATGAGGGGTTAGTTTATAGTTAGACTATGGACCGTTTATTCATTAGAGGGATCAATGGAACTTAAAGAGTTAGATGGAACTTCACGATAATTTGGTAAAACGATAATTTGACCCACATGTAGTTATGACCAATTTGCCTAATGTTGATTGGTTAAATTCGTGGATAGAAATATATCTACATTGTGAAGAGTGCAACTGTCAGTTTTTAGTAGAGTGGCTGACAGTTAATGAATGTTGATTAATCTAATTAAAAAGTTTAATTGATTAATCTCGTATCATTGGAGCTTCTAATCTTTAGGTTCATAAGGTCTCCTTGTTAGCTCACAACAAGGAATAATTGTTTTTAGAATAATTTGAATTGTTCAAATTATCTAAGGGAATTTAAGTTATTAATTATATTAATATGATTAATATAAAGTATAATGTATATTGGTACATTATAATATATAGTTACATATGTTAGGATGTATGTCATGAAACCTCGTAGTTATATGTTATTTGAATCAATTGACTAGTTTTTATATGCAATAATCTATTAAAGAAAGATCTGTAACTTAAACATGTATGTAGTTGACATACCGGTGGATTATGTTTAAGTAATAACCTAAATGGTATGTAGTATATGGATAAGATTGAGTGTCTTATCCTAGTAACACTATAGATACAACCTACTTTGTAATTGTTACAATTCTTGTGAAGTATTCCAAATGATCTAATCTTGATCATTCATGTGGAGACATGTGAGAAGGGGTATTGTAACACCCTGAATTTTCATGTAAATTTTTTTAAAATTATCTTTAATTTTTTTGGACGTTATTTTGTTAAATTAAGGCCAAATTGAATTTAGGAGGTAAGCTATTTAGTTTAAATGATATTTGTAAAGATTTGAAATAAAAAAAAAAAGGAAAAATTAGGATTTTGGAAATTAAAATTAGGATTTTGGAAATTAAAAGGAAATTTGAAATTTAAGAAGGAAAAAAGGAAATTCTGGTTTTAAATTTTAACCTCTTTAATGTTTGGATCCAAAATTAGAGAAGATAATTAATTTAAATTGAGTTGATAAGAGAAATTTGGATTTAACTTAAATTAATTAGATTATGGAATTTCTAATTCAATTAGAATATGAATTTCCAAATTAATTAGTTATGGATTTTCTAATTAATTATAATATGGACTTCCTAATTAGAGAAAATGTCTTATTAAAAAAGGAAATCTAATCTATCTACTACTTTAATTATTGTTTTCCTAAAAATAGATTTCCTAATTAGATAAAGCGTCATATTAAAAAGTGAAATCTAATCTACCTGCTATTTTAATTAATCTAATACTTCAAAGTTATGGAATCCCAAATAATCTAGGATTAGGATTATTTTCTTATCTATAAATACAACCATCCACTTCATTCCAAATCATTCACTTCATTCAAAAGGGAGGTCAATTAGAGAGAAAATCCTTGTTGCTTTCACAGTTTTTTAGCCTTCATCGTTGTGTGTCCACCGATCACCACAGTATTTTTATTTGGTGAGTTGTTGATGAGTATTCTTTGGATTTCTTGATTGAATCCTTAGTACACATTGAATTTTGGGCAAACTTGATTTACCCATAAGGTTTGGAGCATCGGTTCAAGTTTTTCGAAAGTCGTTAGTGTAATATCCAACATGTTTTAGAGCATTGTGGCACATATTTAATGAGTATTAAGAGTATGGAACTTTTTTGATTAGTTATAAATGTTGAAAAATGGATTTTCAATCCTATATTATGGTTTATGTGTAGATTTGAATCTTGGAGGGAATTTTGGAATAGATTTGGAACAAATTAAGCATTTGGTAAGTTATTGAAAAGTTTTAGAATGAAATTAAATTGGTTGATATAAAATTTAGGTATTTGGGATGAAATTGAATGTTGTGTTTTTGTGTTAGGGACATTAACTCAAGTTTCTGTTGGAGATTGATTTCTTGGATTAATAAATTTCCATTCGAGGTAAGTGTCTTACTACTTGTTCGCCTTCAAACTAGTCACCCCAACCTTATTATGATGATGAGACTGTTTAATTTAATGTTATGAACTATTTGGACTGAAATTTTATGATATGATAACTTAGGGCGTTTTGATAATTTTTCATGAGTTAAGCGACTATGATTATGATGAAGTATATATATATGTGGACTAATGCATGTTAACTATATAGAGTAATTTTTAACCTTCTTATTTGGGCAGTGGATCATGTCTTGAGTGATAACCAAAATGGTCTGTGGTATATGGATATAGGAGGGAAACCTTATCCTGGTAATGCTACGGATGCGGTCTGCTTTGTGGAATGGTCACAAGTGTTGTAACTTGTCACAGATGGTCTGATCCTGATCATTCATGTTGGGGACATGCGAGTGGGGGTGTCCTATACAAAGAGTTTGTATAAGACTTGACCATGAAGTGTTAATGTCTCATTATATAATACCGTTCATGACGAAGACTTCACTTCACTAGGATGACCATAGGTAACATGACCTCAATCCTGAGTGAGTTGGGAAATCCTGCCATTGAGGGCGGTCCTTTGATTTGTATGGGTGCGAGTGGCCAGGTCGCCGATTCAAACCTACCATTTTGGGGATTCGTCTGATTTGGGAGCTGGAAACTCAACTACACAAGATGGAATTCACTCATTCCCCGAGGCAGGGGTAAGTAGATAGATAGCTCCCTTAAGGGTTGATTCCGAGGCTTGAACGATGTGGCGCCACTCACTTTCTTTTGGCTCGAGAGGTGTTCACACATAGTTGGACTATGTTGTATTGTTCAT
Organism: Benincasa hispida; assembly: GCF_027475165.1. NCBI lineage: Eukaryota > Viridiplantae > Streptophyta > Magnoliopsida > Cucurbitales > Cucurbitaceae > Benincasa > Benincasa hispida. Next base: position 49,060,923 of record NC_143489.1, on the reverse strand, counting down.
TAGAGGAATCAATGGTACTTAAGGAGTGAGATATAACTATAGGGGCAAAACGGCAATTTGGCCTAGCTGTACTTACGAGCATCTGTGAAAGGTCATCGTACTCATGATTGGTTATATCCAATGGACATATAAATTTATCTGTAGTAAGAAAGTTCAACTATTGGTATTTAGTGGAATTCCTGGCAGTTAATGGATGGTGGATTCGTGACTAAAGAGTTTAGTCAGCTATTCATTGACCGTTGGAGCTTCGAGCCACAGGTCCATTAGGTCCCTTAGGTAGCTTGGATAAAGTCGAGAACCAGTATTTGGGTTAATTTGAAATGTTCAAATTGACAAGAGGAAGTTTGATTATATATGATATAATTGGGTTGGTTAATTATATATGATATAATTGGCTAAATGTATGAGATACATTATTTTAGAGGAAATTAGATATAAATATGATCTATATCAAGTAGAGGAGAAAATACTATAGTAGATATGTGATATTAAACTATAGGATAAAAATATAATATGATTATATTTATTATTAATTAATTGGCTAATTATATGATAATTAAACCAATTTTCACGTTCGGACGTAGGTTAATGGGGCACCGTCAGTTATTGTAACCGATGAAATAAAAATGAAATTATTTCATTTTTGAATCGCCTGTCGAAAGATCATCCAAAAGAAATTGCAGGTGCGCGGTTGTGAAAAGATAATCGATCGCTTAAGTTTTTTCGAGAGCCTATGCGGTAGTCGCTCTTCGTCTAGATGATCATCCACCGCGCGCCTAAACGATCGCAGACTATTTCCTACACGATTGCATAGCTTCTCTAAACGATCGTATAGTGTGCTGATTTTGCTCAACGATCATATACCTTTTCCTGAACAATCGTTTAGTAAAATCTACACGATCGTGTAGCTTCTCCTAAACGATAAGGATTTTTCTATGCAATAACGTCCTTTTCCCTCTCACTTGCTTATCACTTACACGATCCGTGTTTCCTCCTTCCTCTACCAAATTCACCAAAGACCACGCTTTGGGTTCTCACTCCGAGAATACCTGGGGCTCTTTACTGGTGGTGTCGTCCCCGCAGCGTTCGTGTTCATACGGTTGTTCGTGCTGCTGTTGTTGATGCTGCTGTTGGGCATTGGTAGATCACTTGGGGGGTTCCACTGCGTTGAGTTCCAAAGTGTGAAGACTGTCTTCATCTGGTATGGAACTATTTCCCTTGTTATTTTGTTGTTGATAGCATGCTGTTAATTAAGTTTTGTTTGCATAACTGTGCGTTTGAATGTATATTATGTATTTCGGTCGCTGTGAGATCGGAGCGATCTGAACGTGCTCATGGAACTCTTCGATTAGAGATCCTTTAATTGGTATCAGAGCCAGGTTCTGATACTCCAATTTCATATGTTGCAACGAAATGAGATTTATATTCATGATGGGTGCATTTCTACATTGTTTAATGGTTAAATTTACTGTGGATGTGCGGATTAATGGATGTTTTCGGGATGATTAGCCTCGGTCTGATTTAAATCCTTTTACATTTGCGATTGTTTGTAAAGGCACCTACGTTTTCGGGCATTAATAATCATTATCGAGTATGTATTCAAAGTTTGTTTGAAGTTTTGAGTCGTTCGTCGAAGAAGTTCTGGGCAAGCGTTGCGAATCTTCGAGGAAGGAGGCGATCTATGTTGATCACATCGTATAGAAGATGTGGTATGCAATCGCTACTGATCGCATCGTAAAGATGACGGAGTACGCGATCGCTGTTGAACGCATCGATTAAACGATAGGGTATGCGATCAAGAGTTGATCGTATCATGTTGACAATAGGGTATGCGATCGCTAGTATCGCGTCGCGTAGACGATGAGATGCTCGTGGATCGTTTATCGCGCGTGCGAACTAGATGATTGTTTAGGTCAGCAAGCTTCATCACTTAGTAACTGACTAAACAATCGTTTAGTAACACAAGGTAAATCGTTTACCTATCGTCGCGCTACGTGATCGCATAAACGACCAGGCTTCGCAGCTCGTTGTCGTTTATGCGATCATTTAATTATGCTCCTATCGTCTAGTGCGCAGTGAATGATCGTCTACCTACAGCATTTGCTACACGATGAAGACCTCCTGGCGGTTCAAGACCCGGTTCGCAAACTGGTTTGCTCGATGAAAAATGTAATAGATAGGGTTATTTCATTCTAGTTTTTGTAAAAGCTCATCCCGGTCCATTAATCCTTTATTTTTTACATGCGAGGTATGTTTTTTATATGTCATACAGTATGCAATATAGTAAATCCCACCTTAGGTTATGCAATGGTCATGCATCATCTCTTTATTGTAATTGTTATAATTTAGAGAAGCATGATTTAATTATGTAAGAGCATGTTCATGCATCATATAATATAAGAGTTATATTTATGCATGCATAAAAAGTATTGACATGCATCATCTTTATATTATAATTGTTATAGTATAAGGATAAATGATAGCATGTTTGCTTGGTTGTTATGCGTTATATAAAAGTTATATATAGTAATGACTGGAAATTGCTTGAAGCATGACACATAGGTTATTTTATAAATATTATAAACACCTCATTGTGCACAATGGTTTTAGTTGTTTCTTTTTAAAAGTTAAAGAGAAAATAGAACTAAAAGGAATAAGCAAGACATGCATGCTCACTTAGGTTTAACTCATGGTTTTAAAGTGTTTAAAACTTTGATCACATAGACCTAAGATCACAGTTCTAATATGATTAGTAACCCTAAGGCTTTAATTTTTTATTCAGTTTAATAGGATTAAATTGACTAATACAAGGTTAAAGTGTAGCAAATCTATTTATAAGGGACCTTTTGTCTAAGGTGGGTTCTATCTAGGCTGGGGTATTTAAGTTGACGGAAATGTAACACCCCTACCTGGGAACTTACCTGAAAAGGTGAATTAGATAGATTTGATGCATGCATGCAAGTTAAGGATAATCCATTAAAGTGTTTAAATGTGACTACTTGAACTTGTTCATTTTTCATAGACAAACGTTATTTATGAGCAGAGTTTAAAAAGATGACTTAGACTAAAATTAGTAGCCGAATTGTCTAGGTATGAACCCTAGGTAGAACATTCAGTGGGAGCTACTTGAGGCATAAGATGCTTCACTTAAACCTTTCACGTTTCTCCTAAATAGTCCACACCGTGAGATCTAGTCTCGGTCTCGCGACACCTTTGGCGTGTCCCCCTAACGGATGGTGTTTGTGTAGGTCAATATCAAGGTGGATGGAGAGAGTGTTATAGTAAGTAGAAGTGGGAAGTGCAACAGCATATCCCTCGGTCTTCCTCGTTAGGTTGAATAAAGTTACTGCGCATCGCCTTGAGGCACCCTGGGAGTGTCCTCTAAAGGATGGCAGTTTTGCATGTTTCTTTATTTGATCTCCTGTAAGAGAATAAAGTAACTTAGTCTCTTGTCCTAATCTACTTCTTCCTTACGGTGGGCTCATTAGGGCGGGACTCTGGCACTGAAAGCGAGGGGTTACACTTACACAAAATAGTTAAAGGTTAACGATTCTGGATCGAAAAATGGTGGCTGTTTGGTTAAGTTCCAAGAGTTGGTTCTGCCTAATGGTTGAGAATGTCTCATCCCAGTGAAAGGGCAACTGATCACCCCATCGGTGGCGTTTGTCCTGCTTCACTAGGGCACATTGCAAAATGTCTATAACTTAGGGTACTTGAAACTGTTTTGTAAAACTGATTGGTTTAAAAGTGGTTTAGCAAAATCTAATGAAGTTTTGTTCGTATTTTCAGCAACATTTTCAAAATGGCAACAACCACGTTAGCATTGTTCAGCGCCGAAAAATTTACTGGTGATAATTTTGCAACATGGAAACACATGACCACGACGATCCTGATCAGAGGATCTTATGTTCGCTCTCATGGATGCTTATCCTCCTATTCTAGCTCCAAATGCCGCTTAAAATGTTCGAGAGGCATACGAGCGATGGACAAGGGCGAATGAGAAAGCTCGAGCCTATATCTTGGCATTCTGAAGTCTTGGCTAAGAAACATGAGCCTATGGTCTCAACACGTGAGATCATGGAGTCCTTGCGAGGGGATGTTTGGACAACCGTCTGAATAGCTTATACATAAGGCTCTTAAATACATATTCAACTCCAAAATGGAAGAAGGCACCTCTATTCGTAAACATGTTCTAAACATGATGGTCCACTTTAATGTGGTGGAGTTGAATGGGTCTACCATCGATGAGGGCAGCTAGGTTAGCATAATCTGGCATTCTTTTTCGGAGAGCTTCCTGCACTTTGTTAGCAATGTGATTCTTAACAAAGTGAAATATAACCTTACAACTCTCCTCAATGAGTTGCAGACATACCAATCTTTATTGAAAAGTAAAGAGAGGTAGAAGGGTGAGGCAAATGTTGCTTCATCCTTCAGAACGTTCCATAGAGATTCGACCTCAGGAACAAGGTCTACACCTTCTACTTCTAACTCTGCAAAGGGGAGGAAGAAGAAGGGTGGTAAGGGAAAAGGGAAGGAACCTGCTAACCCACCACCTGTTTCCCCAAGGAGGCATCCACAGGTTGCTAAGGAAAAGTGTTTCCACTGCAACTAAGATGGACACTAGAAGAGGAACTGTCCTCGGTATCTGAAAGAGAAGAAAGTAGCCAAGGCTAAGGCGAAGATCGATAAAGGTAAATGTGATTTACTTGTGTTTGAAACTTGTTTAGTGGAGAATGATGATTCTGCCTAGATAATTGATTCGGGCACCACTAACCATGTTTGTTATTCTTTTCAGGGGATTAGATCTTGGCGACAGCTGGAGGCTGGTGAGATGACGATGCGAATAGGCACCAGGCACGTCGTCTCAGCTGTGGCAGTGGGAGGACTCCAGTTAGCTTTACAGAATAGGTTTCTTATTTTAAATGATGTATATATTGTTTCTAAACTAAAAAGGAACCTTATTTCTATAAAGTGTTTATTGCAATGTAAATATACTATCTCTTTTAATGTGGATAAAGCGTTTATTCATAAAGATGGTGTTTTTATTTGCACAGCAAATCTGGAATCGAATTTATATGTGCTAAGGCCATTAGCCATTAATTCCCTTCATAATACTGAATTGTTCAGAACTGTCGTAACTCAATCAAAAAACGTTGACGAATTTCTTCAAAAGAAAATGCCCAACTTTGGCATCTTCGTTTAGGGCACATCAATCTCAATAGGATTGAGAGATTGGTGAAGAATGGACTTCTAAGTGAGTTAGAAGAAAATTCTTTACCAGTCTGCGAATCTTGCTTTGAAGGTAAGATGACTAAACGACCTTAAACTGGAAAAGGTTATAGAGCCAAGGAGCCTCTTAAGTTAGTACATTCTGACCTTTGTGATCCTATGAATGTGCGAGCCCGAGGTGGCTATGAGTATTTTAACAGGTTCACTGATGATTACTCTAGGTACGGGTATGTTTATCTTATGCAAAAAAAGTCTGAATCCTTTGGAAAGTTCAAAGAGTTCAAGGCTGAAGTTGAAAATGCATTAGATAAACAGATTAAAACACTTTGATCGGATCGAGGTGAAGAGTTTTTGGACTCGGCATTCTAGGACTATTTGATAGAACATGGAATCTTTTCCCAACTCTCAATGCCGGGTACACCTCAGCAAAATGGTGTAACGGAAAGGAGAAATAGGACCTTGTTAGACATGGTTCACTCGATGATGAGTTACGCTTCCTTACCGACTCGTTTTAGGGTTTTGCAATGGAGACTGCGATATACATACTCAATTGTGTTCCCTCCAAGAGTGTTGCGAAAACACATCTGGAGTTGTGGAAATGGACGTAAAGCTAGTTTACGTCACTTCTGCATTTGAGGTTGCCCTGCACATGTGCTTGAGGCTAATCTCAAGAAGTTGGAACCGCAGTCGAGGTTATGCCTCTTTGTAGGCTACCAGAAAGGTACACAAGGGGGCTATTTTTATGATCTGATGGAAAATAGAGTGTTTGTTTCAACAAACGCTACTTTTCTAGAGGAGGATCATATAAGGGAGCACAGTCCACGAAACAAAGTTGTGTTGCATGAGCTTTCCAATGAAACTACTGAAACTTCAACAAAAGTTGTTGAAGGGCCTGCTACATCAACAAGAGTTGTTGATGAGAGTTCATCCAGTATGTCGATTCTACCTCATGAGTTGAGGGAACCTCGACGTAGTGGGAGGGTTGCAAACCCATCCATTCGCTATCTGGGTTTCACGAAAATCCTTGCTATGGTAGTAGATAGCGACGTTGAGGATCCGTTGTCTTATGAGAAGGCAATGGAGGATGTTGACCGGGATGAATGGGTCAAGGCCATGGATCTTGAGATGGAGTCGATGTACTTCAACTCATTATGGGATCTTGTAGATTTGTCTGATGGGGTTCACCCTATAGGTTGTAAATGGGTCTACAAGTGCAAACGGGGTGCTGATGGGAAAATACAGACCTTCAAGGCTCGAATTATGGCAAAGGGTTATACCCAAGTAGAGGTAGTCGACTATGAGGAGACTTTCTCGCCTGTTGCCATGTTAAAGTCGATCTGCATCCTCCTGTCCATTATAGCTTATTATAGTTATGGGATCTGGCAAATGGACATCAAGACGGCCTTTCTGAATGGCAATCTTAAGGAGACCATTTATATGGTGCAACCCGAGGGATTCATAGCCCAAGGTCAAGAGCAAAAGATTTGCAAACTGAATCAGTCCATTTATGGATTGAAATAGACGTCTTGATCTTGGAACATACGACATGATACTACGATCAAGTCATATGGCTTTGACCAAAACGTTAATGAACGTTGTGTCTACAAGAAGATCATCAATGCTTCAGTAGTCTTCTTAGTGTTATGTTGACGATATCCTACTCATTGGGAATGATGTAAGTCTACTGACTGTAGTTAAGAACTGTCTAGCGACCCAATTCTAAATGCAAGATTTAGGAGAGGCTCAGTTTGTTCTAGGTATACAGATCTTTCGGCATCGTAAGAACAAAGTGCTAGCACTGTCTCAAGCATCATACATTGACAAGATGTTGCTCAAGTACTTGGTGTAGGACTTCAAGAGGGGCCTACTGCCATTCCGGCATTTGTCTAAGGACATGTGTCTAAGACACCTCAAGAGGTTGAGGAGATGAGACGGCTCAGCCTAACCCAGGCCCTTTTATTGTTGCTAGCCCGTTTAAGAAGGCTCTCACGGCTACAGTGTTTAAGGGTCACCTACGAAGCATGGGTCTAATGGATCGCCCGCGGTTGGACTAGGGCAAGTGGGAGATTTTCTTGTACTGGGCTTTTATGCCCTAGTTTATTGTACACACTACTTCTCTTTAGGACAAGTGGGAGATTGTTGGGGTTGATACCCTAAAGTCTCACGTCCTGTAGTTTGTAAATAGATTGTACGAACGCTTGTGTTGTTAATATATGATATTTACTTCACATCTTGTATTTTGCTCGGTTACTTATTTTATTTGCTTTACCACAAACCAATAAACATAAAATCCCTGGTTATCTGTATGTGACTCAAGCATGTATGTGGTTACATACAAGTGGATCATGTCTTGAGTGATAACCAAAATGATCTGTAGTATATGGATATAAGAGGGAAACCTTATCCTGATAACGCTACAGATGCGGCCCACTTTGTGGAATGGTCACAAGTGTCGTAACTTGCCACAGATGGTCTAAACCTGATCATTCGTCTTAGGGACATGCGAGTGGAGGTATCCTCTACAAAGAGTTTGCATAAGACCTGACCACGAAGTGTTGACGTCTCGTTATATATCATCATTCATGACAGAGACTTCACTTCACTAGGATGACCATAGGTAACACGACCTCAATCCTGAGTGAGTTGGTAACTCCTGCCATTGAGCGCGGTCCTTTGATTTGTATGGGTGCGAGTGGCTAGGTCTTCGATTCAAACCTACCATTGTAGGGATTCGTCTGATTTGGGAGCTGGGAACTCAGCTACACAAGATGGAATTCACTCCTTCCCTGAGGTAGAGGTAAGTAGATAGATAGCTCCCTTAAGGGCTGATTCCGGGGCTTGAACAATGTGGCGCCACTCACCTTCTCTTGGCCCGAGAGGTGTTCACACATAGTTGGACTATGTTCTATTGTTTATTAGAGGAATCAGTGGTACTTAAAGAGTGAGATGTAACTACAGGGGAAAAACGATAATTTGGCCCAGCTGTACTTATGAGCATCTGTGAAGGGTCATCGTACTCATGATTGGTTATATCCGATGGACACAAAAATATATCTGTGGTAAGAAGATTCAGTTGTTGGTCTTTAGTGGAATGCCTAACAGTTAACGGATGGTGGATCTCGTGGCTAAAGAGTTTAGTCAGCTATTCACGGACCGTTGGAGCTTCGAGCCACAAGTTCATTAGGTCCCCTGGGTAGCTTGGATAAAGTCGAGAACCAGTGTTTAAGTTAATTTTAAATGTTCAAATTGACAAGAGGAAGTTCGATTATATATGAAGTCAACTGGAAAAATAAATTTATCAATCGTGATCTGCACATCCTTCACCTTACCTTCTGGATGAACCATAGATCTGTCAGCCAATTGAAGAGTCACTGATGTGGGCACAAGTTGCCCCACATTTAATTGTCGAAAAATTGACAGTGGCATTAAATTTATGCTGGCCCCCAAGCCACACAGGGCTTGCCCAATATAGAGTCCTACTATGGAGCAAGGAATAGTGAAGCTCCCAGGATCGCTCATCTTCGGTGGGATAATAGATTTGGAACCTTGCGTTAATGTCACCGTGGAAAATTTTCCAGCGCCTCTCTTCTTAGTTACCATGTCCTTCAGAAACTTGGCATAGGCAGGCATTTTCTCAATTGCTTCACTGAAAAGGATGTTAACATGTAATTGCTTTAACATAGATAAGAAACGTTGGTACTGTACCTCTTCGTTTTTCTTCTTCCTTAGTCTCTATGGGAAGGGTGGTAACTAAACTTTCACGGTTCCTATTTCATTTGACTTTGAGGTCGACATAACCTCAGGCTCTACTGCTTCATTTTCTCTTTCTTCTTTTTGCATTACCGCAATCTCAGGCTCAAGTGCGATGAAAGTTGTTCTATTCTGCTCCTTCTTTTCGCCCTCCATAACCTTTCCATTGCGCAATGTCACAACCTGACATTGTTCCTTACCTAATCCCCCTGGGTTGCATGGAAGCTTAGTTGAACTTGGAAACGCCCCTTGCGGTCTACTTTTTAGCTCATTCGCAATCTGGTCCATTTGCAATTCAAGATTACGGATGGATGTAGCCTGACTTTGAAGCACCGTCTCGTTTTTCTCTATATATTGCTTCAATAAGCTCTCCAGAGAAGAGGATTGCATTGGTTGTTGTGAGCTACTTGCTTGGTTGCTCTGTTGACCATTGCTGTGTTGGAAGAATCCTGGTGGCCATTCTTTTTGCGCCACAGATTGAAAATTTTGTTGTTGATTCTTCCAGGAAAAATTGGGGTGGTTTCTCCACCTAAGGTTGTAAGTGTTTGAAAAGGGATTATTCTTTACAAAATATACAGATTGTGAATTTTGCGGGCAATCTTCAATCGCATGCCCATCACCGCAAGTCGCACACCTTGCGGTGTTTTGACTTCTTGTGTTGATTTGCCCATATTGCGTTGTTGGGCTGCTGATTGCCATTCCTTGAATCAAATTCATCATCGCGGTCATTTGATTTTGTAATGAAACAATGGCACCGTTATTTGCGTCAGAATCTTTAAGTCTCAATCTCTGGTCACTCTCTCTGAGGTCTTCATGGTTCTTGGAGATACGATCCAGGATATTCCTCGCCTCATCGTAAGTTTTGTCAAGCAGACCACCAGCGGCAGCATTGGCAGCGGTCTGTGAAGCAGGATTCAAACCATGATAGAAAATTTCCATTTGCAATTAGTCTGGTAACCCATTATGCGGACAATCCGAACCAACCTTTTAAACCTCGCCCAAGCATTGTTGAGCAATTCGTCCATGTCTTGTTCAAAATTAGTAATAAGCTTCCTTCGTATTGCGTTCTCGGTAGGAGGAAAATGCTTCTTCATAAACTTCTCCACCACCTGCTCCCAAGAAGTGATCTCTCCTGGTTTGAGTGAACATGCCCATTTCCTAGCTTGATCGCAGAGAGAAAATGGGAACAATGTTAGTTGAACTTCTTCAGTAGAGATGTTTGGGAACATAAAAGTATTGCGGATTTCAATAAAACTCCGGAGGTGGGCGTGCAGATCCTTGCCATGCCTTCCTTCGAATTGTCCTACAGCCTGGATCATCTGCAGCATCACCGGTTTCATTTCAAATCTACTTCCGTCGAGGGCAGGCCTCATGATTCCTGGAGAGAAATCATAGAGGTTTGGCGATGCATAGTCCCTAATGGGCCTATTGCGATCGTTTGCCATGACATTATTATTATTTGGTGCTCCATTTCCAGGTTGCTCCGCCATCTCTTCTTTGTCTGAATGTGGTTGCTGTTGGCGGTCTCTTAGTCTCCTTCTAAACGTTCTCTCAATCTCCGGGTCGTAGTTCGCCAGAGATTGAGAGTTATGCAAAGAAATCACAAAAATTACTGTTAACAAACTATTTTGTCGAAGTCCCCAACAACGGCACCAAAAACTTGATGCTCGTAATTATGTAGTGGAAATATGGATTCTATGCGTTGATGGAATTGTGTTGTACACTCAAGTTTCCCCAGTGGAATCCAAGTGTAAATTACTCTGAGTTTCCTGGTAAGTCCAGGATCGAACACAGGGACTTGTGAAAATAGGTTGGGTGTGTTGTTGTGTTAATGAAAAAGAAATAAATAAATGCGGCGGATTTGAGAAAGACAGTTGCGTTGATAGATGCAATGGGTATGTGATGAACGGGTTGAGAAGATCTTTAGCTAGCATTACTTGGGAATGCTTCAAACTATGCGATCATGTTACAACCATGCACAGCAAGTCATTTTCCAATGTAAATGCGATGCTCCTAAGTCTAGAACGCATGTGTTGAATGCAAAATGTCCATAGAGCTTATCCCTAAGTCTCTACTCTTGTCCTATGCGTTGATGCAAAATGCATGAAAGCAAGGTGACCGCATACAATCATATCTTATCGTTAAGATGCATGCGATGCATTGATAACAAATAGTGCTCATTCCTAAGCACCTATCTCTCGTTTATGAGTTCTAATATGGTTCTTCCAAGCCTAGATTCTGACCTGACCTTCCCAAGTCTAGATCCTATCCTTAGACTACACTTCCGAGTATCTCTAACAGACGAATGAAGCATTCATAAACAAGACAATCGCAAAGAATGAAGATTCCCTCGTTATGCTAGCTAATTGCTTCTCAACCCATTCAACTAATTTAGCTACTCATGCGTGAATAACAAAGAGTGAACAGATATAGAGAAAGAAATTTCATTCTTATAAATGAGTTGAGTACAAAGTGACAATGGAAAGTAAAGGTAGAGAGTCTGGTAGCAATTCCTTGCTGACCAAGGCTTTTTACACTGCGTCTCTATTCTGATCTAAAGATGTTCCAGCTTCTGCAGGCGTCGGCCCTTTCTCTGTCTTGGAGCTTCCGACGCTTTTCCAAGCTTACCAAAACAATCTATCGGCATAGCTTTCTTCCTCGTGTCCGCCTTAAAATGGAAAAGAAAACTATGGACAGAGGCGTGAACTTGTAAAGTGGTGAATTAATCGACTGCTTAACCCCTTTTCTGAAGAATGCACTTGGTATTTATAGAGCATCCATGGTGAAAGGCGGCTTTTCTCTCCTGGTTGTACAGATGGGACAGCTTTAATTCTTGACTGATGCGCTGGATAATTATCATCGATAAAGCTGAATGTACTTCGTGACCGTTATCGGCTGTCAAATTAATTTGGATACGACTATCATCAGCTTTCTATTCCATCGCTCTTAATTATCCTTTCATCCAGATGCACCCACCATGTTGCGCTGACCAAGTTGCGGCGATCCTTCTTGGGCGAATGTGTGCGAGCACGATCAACGCAAAGTCTTGTGGTGAAGTTGCGCTTGACCAATGAATTCCTATGATCGCAATCTTTGCATTGCGTTAATGCATATTCTGCACAAAAATATAAAGATCAACTGTTCTAATGCATTGGACGCATGCGACTACAATATTATAGAATTTATGCTTAATGGACGCAATTTAACATATTTCATCAATGCAATCCAACACTGTTTAAGAACTTAGCACTATGATAACGTGCATTTCTACTCGTTATCACCTACACAATCAGTGTTTCCTCCTTCCTCTACCAAATTCACCAAAGACCACGCTTTGGGTTCTCACCCCGAGAATACGTCAGGCTCTTTACTGGTGGTGTCATCCCCGTGGCGTTCGTGTTCGTGCAGTTGTTCGTGCGGCTGTTGTTAACACTACTATTGGGCATTGGTAGATCGCTTGGAAGGTTCCGTTGTGTTGAGTTCCAAAGTGTGAAGTCTGTCTTCAACTGGTATGGAACTCTTTCCCTTATTATTTTGTTGTTGATAGCATGCCGTTAATTAAGTTTTGTTTGCATAATTGTGCGTTTGAATTTATATTATGTATTTCAGTCGTTGTGAGACCGGAGCAATCCGAACGTGCTCATGGAACTCTTCGGTTAGAGATCCTTCACCTTCGAGTGTAAACCTATTAATGACATGTGCTCCCTTAAGACACACCTACGATTGATATGTGTACCTTTGGGTATACACCTATGACTGATGTTGTTATGTTGTATGTCTTAAAACTCGTGGTTTGTAAACATTAAACATATTCCACTAAACAATAAAGTTTGTAAACATTAAACATATTCTACTAAGAACCCCTGGCTATAGCATGCATACTTAAATTATATGTGGAGACATAAAAGTGGATCAAGTTCGAGTAATACCCAAAACGGTCTATAGTATAGGGATAAGACTAAGTACCTTAATTTAAGGACACTATGGATGCGGTCCAGTTTATATTTGATACAAACGATATGATCTTGAATCATTCATGTGGAGACATGTGAGTGGGGGCATCCTATGGAATGAGTTAGCACAAGATCGGACTACGAAATAGTCGTTGTTACTTTATAACGCCATTTACTGATAAATTGATTATTTCAGTTCGATGACCTAGGTAACTCAATCTTAATCCTGAGCTAACTATGAACTCTTGTTTATTCGAGATTATCCTTTAATTTGCATGGATGAGAGTGGCTCAACATTGCCAACTCAATATGCCTTTCATTTTAAGGGTAAGATCGGGTAAATAGCTGGGGACATAGTTTTACAAGATGGAATTCGCTCCTACCCGATTCTAGGACAGTAGATAGGTTTTCTTAAGTGTTGACTCTAGGTCTTGAACAAGTAGCCTTTCCCTCTCATTGACCTAAGAGGGACTCGATTTGGTGGTTGGACCACAGACTAATTGTTCATTAGAGGATTAGAGGGACTTAAGGAGCAAGATGTATTTATAGGGGTAAAATGATAATTTTAACCCAACTGTAATTACAAACAACCTTGTAATTTGAAAAAGGTTCATGCAATCTTATCATTTGAAGAAGTTGTTCTTCCAAAAACTCTACACCAAAACTACTTTCAAGCCTAAAAATTCCCTTCAAATTAGTCACAATTAGATCTCACGATCCGTTCTAAGGCTGGAGAATAGCGGGAAAGACTCTACTGGTGGTCCACGAAGTTTTCATGATCAGTTTAAAGCAAAGATTGGGCCAATTTTGAGATTCATCAAAGGTTGTATTCTCAAACCCTAATTTCTATATTATGCACATGCTTGATTCCTAAAATTAATGTAGTTAGAGTGCTTAAGATCTTGATTGCTTCTGCATGCGTGTAGCTAACTCTAAAAATTGGTATTAGAGCATGATTTAATCACTTAATTTTCATTAATTTTAGCTTGGTGGGTATTAATTCATGTGATGAATGTTGTGATGGTTGAAGTGAATATATTACGATTTTGGCATCAAGTTTTACCTTCAATTCAGTTGTAATGATTGTAATTGACCCCTTGTTTATGGGCTTTAATGTATGAAGAAGGATTTGTAAATTTGTTAGAGTCATTAGAGTTGATTCTAGGTTGTGATTGGAAAAAATCGGAGAAAGGCGTAGCAAAAAAAAAATAAAACCCAGCTTGTGTGAAAAAAAAAAACCCAGCTAGAGTAGTTTCTATCAAGCAGCGCTGCAATGCTCTTTCAACAGCACTGCGACATTGTTCTTCAGCAAGCCCAGAAATGATGCGTGTGAGGGAGGCAGTCCAGTTGAACCGGTTGGATCCGGTTCAACCTTTTTTGGTCTGCTTCAACCTATTTTAATGCCTTGGGGTTCGATTCAGCTCTTTCTCAACCTTTTCAGACCGGTTCAAAGCGTTTGATATTGGCTCGAAGCAATTGCTGATTTATTATTGTAATAATTTAGTTATTTGCTTGCTTAGGATGCCAAAATCAGTCCACCTTAATGTGTTTAATTAATTATGCATTATGAATGTATGTTTTATTTAAATTAAATCTTGTTGTACCATGTAGATTTAAAGTCCCACCATAGGAAAGCATATTTCATGCATTGAAAATATGTAATAAGTGTTATGATATATAGTATGCATGCGTAGGATTTCATGAGATTTAATATAAGTTGTTATATTAAATTATGAAATGTATGATGGATGTTATGGATCGTGTCTAGGTTATAAGTGTTATAAAATGAATTAGACATTTAAAATCTATAACAAAGAAATGCATAATCACATAGGGTTAACAAATGAAAACTTGTTTTAATAGTTAAAATAGGTCGTTATCTTATAAAACATCGGTTACAAACTCACTTGAGAACATCCTATCTAAGGTTGATGGTACTTAAGTTGATAGTTTACAGAACACTTGCTACCTGGGGATCGAGTCGATTCTTGAGTTATGTTAACCCGATTTTATGAGCATGGTGAGCGATGTGATGTAATAAAAGGTCTATCACTTAGACATCATAGGTTAAATCTAGTATAGTAGTTATACTATGATAAACACTTAGACTTAGATTGTATTTAATTAGTCGGAACATACCTAAGTAAAAGTTTACCCAAACCGTCTAGAACACTTTAGTGGGAGAAAATTTGTTTTTATCTTTCACACTTTAGTGGGAGAAAATTTGTTTTTATCTTTCACATCCCTAAGATTTCACACCGTGAGATTTGTGCTTGGCTTTTTATCGTTTTGAGGCGACCACTCTATTCGGAAAGTGTTTGCATGGGTCAATACCAAGGTGATTAGGGGAAGTTATTCATAGTAAATGGGAGAAGGAAGTGTGTCAACACATCCTACGGTCTCCTCCATTAGGTTGCACCGTGAGATTCCTATGTTCTGACTGCGTGTTGTTTTGAGGCGACCACCCATTCGGAGGGTTGTTTCATAGGTGTTCGATGCAAAAATAGGTGTCGTAAATTCTATATTACCCAAAGCAAATTAAATTTATAATACTCTAAATACAACTAAAACTAGCACATAGCAATAGTGGAGTAAGAGGTTGATCCCAAGAGAACCTCTATTAATTGGCCTAAAATAGGCTACTTGAATTCCAAAATGCAAAAGATTAAATGGGAGGGGGTGGTTATTTGTTTTAAAGAACTAGAAACTAAGTGAAAAGCAAGAATTGATATAGGAAATTTAGTAAGGAGAGAAATAAGAGAGATTATGAGATAATATTCAATGGAAAATGAAATATTGGGGATTTTATGTAAACTAGGCAATTCTATTATTGACTAAACAAAGAATCATGCAATTAGATTATTCAATAGTTCATTAAGAATAAATCCCTAATGCCCTAATTAGCTAATTTAATAATTAACCCTAGTCTAGGTCTTAATTGCTTCCTAAAGACATTTCACAATTAATTTCTAAATTGCAGTAAACACATGAGTTTTCTTAGCTATGTCAAATCTTGAAATTAAAAGACTGGAAATTCAAGACTGATTGTATGAATGTTCTGACTAATAGGTTCTTTAGAGAAAAGAGGAAAATAAGTCGACATTTTCTATCAAGACTATTAATTCTTGCAACCCTATAATTTTGTTCTAGAACTATCTAATTTTTGCATACAAAAATTGATTAATTTTGAGCTGTCAATTCATTCTTAATCAATTCTATTCTAAATCTCAGCAAGAACATAAAAAAGAAACTAACTACATGAAAGAAATTCAAAGAAAAGTCTCAAGAAAGTTTCAATCTACATAATTCCCCAAGAAAAAGGATTACCTACTCATAGATGGTGAAATTCTTTAAAAAATCCATTGATAGTTGCATAATTAGTACAAGAATTGAATACAAATTGATCGAATCTCTCCAAAGTTTACAAGAATAGCTCTATAATTTTGAGCCCTCTCTCTAAAAATTGAAGTTTTTTCTTTTCATCTCTGAAAATGAAATAACTAAATTTATATCTGCAGATCTAGCATCATGATGCCAAAGCCAGAATTGCGACGCTAAATCGTAAAAAAGCCAAGAAGCATTGGGCTAACGTTGCAATGTAGCGCTGACGCTCAGTTGTGCAAGGTGCACGTAGACTATTCCGTGAATCTTCAGAACGTTACGACCCTGGGTTAATGATAACGGGCAGAAATGCACGTTATCATAGTGCTAAGTTCTTAAACAATGTTGACTTGCGTTGATAAAATATGTTAAATTGCGTCCATTCAGCATCAATTTCATAATATGGCGGTCGCATGTGTTCATCGCATTAGAACAGTTGATTTTTGAATTTTTGTGCAGAATATGCGTTGACGCAAGGCAAAAATTGCAATCATAAAGAAATCATCGGTCAAGCACAACTTCACCGCAAGGCTTTGCGATGATTGTGCTCGCAAACATTTGCTCGAGAAGAACTACCATAACATGGTCAACGCAACATGGTGGGCACATTTGGGTGAAAGGCTAATTAATCGCGATGGGACAGAAAGCTGATGACAGTCGAATCCGATATAAGTTGACAGCTGATAACGATCACAAGTACATTCATCTTTTCGGTGACAAATATTCGGCGCATCATTCAGGAATTAAAGTCGTCCCATCTGTACAATCATGAGAGAAAAGCCGCCTTTCACCATGGATGTTCTATAAATACCAAGGGCAGCCTTCAAAAAAGGGGTTCGAAAATTCATACGTTCGGATCGCACGCCTTTGTCCATCGTTTTGCTTTTCATTTTAAGGCGGAGCAAGAGAAGAGTGGTGACGTCGGAGATTGCTCAGGGAAACTCGAGAGAGAACCTTAGGGCATAGAAATAGAGAGTGGGTCGACTCTCGCGAGAGCGAGATTATCTTTTGAGCACGAGTAGAAAAACAGTGTAAAAGCCTGGGCAGTAAAAGATTGCTACCAGGCCCTTTATTCTATACTTGCATTGTTATTTTGTACTTCATCTTTATATTTATATAATGGAAGTTCTATTTTTACATCTGTTCACTCTCTTAGCACGTATGAGTAGCTAAACTAGTCGAATGGGTTGAGAATAACTAAGCTAACATGACCTAGGAAGTTCATTGCTTGCGATTGTCTTGTTTTATGCTGTGTAAAATACCATTTAGAGTTACTCGAGAGAGAGTCTAAAGAAAGAACCTAATGACTCGAGAGAGCTAGGTAAGAATCTAGACTCGAGAGAGCAAGATTAGAACTGCAAAAACAAGAAATAGGGACTTAAAGATAAGCCTTGTTTGTCAACCTGCATCGCATGCATCCTAGAGATGGGAATGATATTATGTGGTCGCTTTATTTGTGTGTGTGTCATTTTGTCATCGCATAAATAAAAATAGAGTCTTCTGTGTAGGTCCTATAGACTTAGCGCATATATTGCATGCGTTCTAACCTTAGAAGTCGTGGCATTCGCACCGAGAGGTGGTTTACTGTTGTATGCATATTGCATGATCACATAGCATGAATTCATCCTAGGAAGTGTTAGCCGAAACTTTTCTCAACCCGTTCACCGTATACTCATCGCATTTTCCATTTAATCAACTCTTTTCAAACTCCACCGCATTTGTTTATTTTTCATCATTACAAACAACAATTTATTTATTTGGTTACCGCAAGGTTTTCATAAAAATTACCAACGCAACCTGTTTTCACAAGTCCCTAAGTTCGACCCTGGACTTACCAGGAAACTCAGTGGAATTTACACTTGGATTCCGCTGAGGAAACTTGAGTGCACAATGCAATTTCATCAACGCATATCATCCATAATCCACTTCATAAAATTATGTATCAAGTTTTTGGCACTGTTGTCAGGAACTTCGGCAAAATAGTGTGCTAACGGTAATTTTTTTGAATTCTTTGCAGACTCTCAATCTCTGGCGAATTATGACCGGGAGATTGAGAGGACATTTAGACGGAGACTGAGAGACCACCAACAGCAACCACAGTCAGATAAAGAAGAGATGGCAGAGCAACCTGGAAACGGAGAACCAAATGATAACAATGTCATGGCGAATCCAATCCTGCTGGCAAATGATCGCAATAGACCTATTAAGGACTTGCATTGCCAAACCTCTATGATTTCTCTTTCTGCTCCGATGGAAGCTGATTCAAAATGAAGTCAATGATGCTACAGATGATCCAGACTATAGAATAATTCGGAGGAAGGAGTGGCGAGGACCCGCACACTCACCTCTGAAGCTTTATTGAAATCTACAATACTTTTGAATTCTCGAACATCTCTGTCGAAGAAGTTCGACTAACTTTGTTCCCATTCTCTCTCTATGATCAGGCTAGGAAATGGGCGTATTCTCTCAAACCGGGAGAGATCACTTCTTGGGAACAGGTCGTGGAGAAGTTCATGGAGAAATATTTTCCACCTACTGAGAATGCTAGACGAAGGAATCTAATTACAAATTTTGAACAAGATATTGACGAATCGCACAGTGATGCCTGGGCGAGGTTTAAAAGGTTGGTCAGGGATTTTCCACACAATGGGTTGCTAGACTGCCTTCAAATGAAATTTTTTTATCATGGTTTGAATCTCGCTTCGCAGACTTTGCCAATGCGGCAGCCGCTGGTGGTCTGCTTGATAAATCATATGACGAGGCGAAGAATATCTTGGATCACATCTCCAAAAACCATGATGATTGGAGAGAGGGTGACCAGAGATTGAGACTCAAAGACAATGACGTAAGTAATGGTGCTATTGCTTCACTACAATACCAAATGACCGCAATGATGAATTTAATTCAAGGAATTGTGATCAGTAGCCCAACACTGCAAAATGGGCAAATCAACGCAATCAGTCAAAACACTGCAAGGTGTACAACTTGCAGTGATGGGCATGCGATGGAAGATTCCCCGCAAAATCCACAATCTATTTACTTTGTAAAAAATAATCTCTTTTCGAATACTTACAACCCCGGGTGGAGAAACCACCCCAATTTTGCTTGGAAGAATCAGCAACAAAATTTTCATCCTGTGGCACAAAAAGAAGGGCCACCAGGATTCTTCCCACACAACAACGGTCAGACAAACAATTAAAAAAGTAGCTCACAACCACTGCAATCCTCTTCCTTGGAAAGCCTAATGAAGCAATAAATAGAGAAAAACGAAACTATGCTTCAAAGTCAGGTTACGTCCATCCGCAACCTAGAGTTACAGATGGGCCAGATAGCAAGTGAGCTAAAGAGTAGACCACAAGGGGCTTTACCGAGTTCAACAGAACTCCCACACAACCCGGGAGGATCAGGTAAAGAGCAATGTCAGGTTATGACATTGCGAAGTGGGAAGACTTTTGAGGGAGAAAAGAAAGAGCTTAGTCGAACAGCTCCCATTGCGGCTGAACCTGAAATTGTGGTGACGCAAGAAGAAGAAAGAGAAGAAGAAGTAGAACCAGAGGTTGCGTCGACCTCAAAGTCAACTGAGACGGGAACCGTGAAAGTGCAGTTCCCCCCTTTCCCGCAGAGACTAAGGAAGAAAAAGAACGAAAAGGTACAGTACCAACATTTCCTATCTATGTTAAAGCAATTACATATTAACATTCCTTTCAGTGAAGCGATTGAGGAGATGCCTGCCTACGCAAAGTTTCTGAAGGATATGGTAACTAAGAAGAGGGGAGCTGGTAAATTTACCACAGTGGCGTTAACTCAAAGTTCAAAATCAATAATTCCACCGAAGATGAACGATCTTGGGAGCTTTACTATACCATGCTCCATAGGAGGACTGTACATCGAGCAAGCCATATGTGACCTAGGAGCGGGCATAAATTTGATGCCTCTGTCAATCTTTAGGCAGCTGAATGTGGGGCAACTTGCGCCAACAATAGTGACTCTCCAACTGGTCAATAGATCTCTAGTGCATCCAGAGGGAAAGGAGAAGGATGTGCTGATCACCATAGATAAATTTATCCTACCAGCTGACTTCATCATTTTGGACTACGAGGCCGACAAAGATGTGCCCATCCTTCTAGGGCGACCTTTTCTATCAACAGGTCGTGCTCAGATTGATGTGTATAAAGGGGAGATCACTTTGAGTATCAACGGACAGAAGCTCAAGTTTAACATAATTTGTGCCATGAAGTTTCCAGATGAAGAAGACCTGCATGACTTAGATGATGACCAAAATTCGATTGAAGAAGAAAAGTTTGATGAAGAGAATGAAGAAGAGGATGCCAGCGCATCTGTTACTGCCTGTAATGGGATCATGACAAAAACAAGCAAGAAAGGTGAGATGATCGCAAATCAAGAAGAAGAGCCAATAGAAAAAGAAGAAAGAAAAACAACGCAACCTTCCCTAGTAAAACCACCAACACTTGAATTAAAGACCCTACCAACCCATTTAAAGTACGCATTTTTGGGGCAGACTGAGAAGCTGCCAGTTATCATTTCTTCTGCGCTCAACGAACACCAGGAGAATGCGTTGATGGGCTTTCTAAGGAAACATGTGCGAGAAATTGGCTGGACGCTCATTGACATTAGAAGAATTAGCTCTGCGTACTGTATGCACTGCATTTGTCTTGACGAGGACCACAAAGCAACGATCGAACATCAACATAGACTTAATCCTACGATGAAAGAGGTCGTCAAGAAGGAGATCATTAAATGGCTAGATGCGGCCATTATCTATCCTATAGCGGATAGCACGTGGGCCAACCCCATGCAGTGTGTGCCAAAGAAGGGCGGCATGACGGTAGTCCCAAATGAAAACAACGAATTACCGCAAAGAACCATCACTGGATGGCGCATTTGCATGGAATACCGCAAGCTGAATGCGGCCACAAAGAAAGATCATTTCTCTCTGCCATTCATCGATCAAATGCTAGACCGTCTAGTTGGAAATGACTTTTACTGCTTTCGGGATGGTTATGTCAGGTACAACCAAATTATGATAGCTCCAGAAGACCAAGACAAGACCACATTCACCTGCCCATATGGGGCCTTCACTTTTCGCCACATGCCGTTTAGCCTCTGCAATGCACCAAGCACGTTCCAAAGGTGCATGATGGCCATCTTTTCAGACTATCTTGAGGACTCTGTCGAAATCTTTATGGACGACTTCTCTATTTATGGGAACACTTATGAAGTCTGTCTAGCCAACTTGGAGAAGATACTGAAGAGATGCGAAGAGACGAATCTAGTGCTTAATTGGGAAAAATGTCATTTCATGGTGAAGGAGGGCATAGTGTTGGGACACAAGGTTTCCCAGGATGGGTTGGAGATGGACAAAGAAAAAATCGAAACTATTGAAAAACTTCCACCTCCAACAACCGTGAAGGCTGTAAGAAGATTCTTGGGGCTGGGTTCTACAGATAATTTTTCAAAGACTTTTCCAAAATAGCACGACCACTGAATGCGTTGTTAGAGGCTGACAGAAAATTGAATTTGATAGCAACTGCCTCAACACATTTCGAGTTTTGAAGAATGCACTGATTACCGCACCCGTACTGATTGCACCTAACTGGATACTTCCTTTTGAAATAATGTGCGATGCAAGCGGGTATGCAATGGGAGCAGCTTAGTGCAAAAGAGAAAAACAATCTTGCATCCATCGCATATGCGAGTAAAACATTAAACCCTGCTCAGACAAATTATACCACCACAGAGAAAGAGCTTCTGGCGATAATTTTTGCATTGGAAAAATTTTGGGCATATCTGTTGGGAACAAAGGTACTCATCCACACTAATCACTCAGCGATTAAATACTTAATGACAAAGAAGGATGCAAAGCCGAGGTTGATCAGATGTATTCTTCTCCTTTAAGAATTTGATATAGAAATAATTTACTGAAAGAGGACAAAGAATAGAGTTGTGGATCATTTGTTTAGACTGGAAAATCCTGAGGTGAGTGTGGTGTTCTCGGATGAGCAGTTGTTCCATATTGAAGAATTGCCCTGGTATGCAAACATAGTCAATTATCTGGTTTGCGAGCAATTTCCTAAAGATTACACCTACCACCAACAGATGAAGCTCAAACATGAATGCAGACATTATTATTGGGATGAGCCGAATTTGTATAAAAGAGGGGCATACCAGATTTTTCGATTATGCATACCAAATGCTGCTCAACAATGCATATTATCGCAATGTCACGACTCACCATATGGTGGGCACTTTGGAGGGTAGCGCACTGCAGCCAAAGTTTTACAGAGTGGATTTTTTTGGCCTACATTGTTCAAGGATACAGCTGACTACGCAATGAAGTATGATCGGTGCCAATGCACAGGTAACATTTCAGGAAACATGCAATGCCAATAAACACTATCTTGGAGCTTGAATTGTTCGACGTATGGGGGATTGATTTCATGGGACCATTCCCTCCTTCGAATGGTAAACATTATATTTTATTAGCCATCGATTATGTATCCAAGTGGGTAGAGGCAATAGCATGCGCCGCAAGCGATGCGGCGATCGTCTCCCAATTCCTAAAGAAACATATTTTCACTCATTTTGGCACTCCCCGTGCCATCATAAGTGATGAAGGGTCCCATTTTATCAACCATAATATCAAGGAGTTGCTACGCAAATATAACATTCTCCACAAGGTGGCCACCGCATACCATCCGTAGACGAAGGGTCAGGCCAAACTGTCCAATCAAGAAATTAAGCTGATACTTGAGAAGGTAGTAAGGCCTTCACGAAAAGATTGGGCAACGAAGCTTGACGATGCATTGTGAGCATACCGTACTGCATTTAAAACACCAATAGGTATGTCCTCATATGCGTTGGTATTTGGTAAGGCGAGTCATTTGCCTCTGGAGCTGGAATATAACGCATTGTGGGTGGTAAAGAAGCTGAACTTTAATTTGAAGAAAGTAGGGGAAGCGCGAAAAATACAACTAGTTGAGCTAGAAGAATGGAGGATTAACGCATATGAAAATGCAAGGATTTACAAAGAGCGCACCAAGCGATGGCATGACAAGCACATATGCGACAAAAACCTCCAAGTCGGGCAAAAGGTCTTACTCTTCAACTCACATTTGTGGCTTTTCTTAGGAAAACTAAAGTCACATTGGTTTGGACCGTTCATAGTTAGACAAGTATTTCCGTATGGTGTGGTTAAATTATCAAATGATGATGGAACCAACATATTCAAAGTCAATGGGTAGCGAATAAAGGCATATCATGGAGAAGGTTGGCATTGCCAAGTCGACTCCGTGTAACTAAAGAACTTTGAATAAAGAAGGAAGTAGGTGGTCCCTGCGTTATCAAATGATCGTAATCCATCAAGGACGCAAGTTTTGGGAAGCATCAATTCTTCAATTCTTCTCTACTATGCGGAATTCTCACTATATCTTTTCAGTCTTTATCTATCCTTATTTTACTATTTAAAAAAAATGGAGATTGCGATAACGAATTTCGTTTTGTTTAAAATAATTTGACCCTCTCTCTATTTTTCTTGCAACGATCGGGGCGCTGGATTGCGGAGATGTTATGCAAAGAAGCCACTTATTTTACTCCATCACCGCAATCCAAAGAAGATAGATCGCTGCAAAGATGGATGCGTCAATATACAATGCAGGCGACAGCACAAATTTGGGGGTGTATTCTTCCTTATTCTTATTTCAAATTTTGCGCTATCGCATCGCATGTTAGTTTTAAAAGTTTATCACCACATCCTCTTTGATTACCGCAATCATTCGAAATAGATAAATTTAGTAAGTTATTGCATAATGTCTCTTTGCCAAGTATGATTTCAATGATAAAAAAACATGCTTCTATTTCTTTCGTATATACTAGAGTCAACTTAATCTTAAGATAGTCACCTCATAAAATATTTCTGCAAGTTAGGGGTTTGCTAGCTTTTTTTCAAACTCTCTTTACGGAGCTTTCTAAGAACATCGCATGACTCATCTCAATCTTTTGGCAATGAGGACATTGCCGCATTTTAAATTTGGTGGTGAGGTATTTATTTTCGACCTTGCTATTTTGATAAAAAAAAATTTTGAAAATAACAACTTTACTGTCAACGCAAAAGGAAACCCATGTTGATAAGAGTTAAGTTGTGAAAGGAACTTACCCGTAGTTGGATGTCCGCATGACACACGTGGGGGCAAGCCAAAACCAAAGTAAGTCACCAGGATCAACACATAAATAAATGATCGCAACTCCACTGCCAAGTAGGCATGAGTTTAGCCTGAGAAAGAGTGCATTGATCGTAATTGGATGTCCGCATGACACACATGGGGGCAAGCCAAAACGAAGGTAAGGCACTTAGATCAACGCAAGGTCAGAAAAAAAAATGATAATAATGTCACGAAATATGCAAGGATAAAATCATTTGACACCCCGGTGCAAAATTTTCTTTTAAATCAATCATGCGATGTTCCGGAATTTAGTAAAGCCCTTTTGAAGGTTCAACTTGCGGTCCCTAGGTCTTAGAAATATTTTGAGAGGATACTTGAACAAGACTTAAGGAAATTTTGGTATATAGGATTTGAACGAATTACCCTTGAGAAATCTAGGAAAAGAACATTGTGGTTGACTTGGTAAAGGAATCTTTAGCTTATGCTTGAGGACAAGCATTGTTTAAATTTGGGAGTGTAATAACGGGCATAAATGCATGTTATCATAGTGCTAAGTTCTTAAACAATATTGGATTGCGTTGATGAGATACGTTAAATTGCGTCCATTAAGCATCAACTTCATAATATTGCGGTCGCATGCGTTCATCGCATTAGAACAGTTGATTTTTGTATTTTTTCAGAATATGCGTTGACACAAGATGAAAATTGTGATCATAAGGAAATCATCAGTCGAGCGCAACTTCACCGCAAGGCTTTGCGATGATTGCGCTTGCAAACATTTGCTCGAGAAGGATTGTTGCAACTTAGTCAGTGCAACATGGTGGGCGTATTTGGGTGAAAGGTTAATTAATCGCGATGGGACAAAAAATTGATGACAGTCGAATCCGAATTAAGTTGACAACCGATAACGATCATAAGTACATTCATCTTTTTGGTGACAAATATTCGGTGTATCAGTCAAGAATTAAAGTCGTCCCATCTGTACAATCATGAGAGAGAAGCCGCTTTTCACCATGGATGTTCTATAAATACCAAGGACAGCCTTCAAAAAAGGGGTTTGAAAATTCATACATTCGGATCGCACACCTTTGTCCATAGTTTTGCTTTTCATTTTAAGGCGGAGCAAGAGAAGAGTGGTGATGTCGGAGATCGCTTAGGGCAAATTGAGAGAGAACCTTGGGGCATAGAAGCAAAGAGCGGGCCGACTCTTGCGAGAGCGAGATTATCTTTTGAGCACGAGTAGAAAAATAGTGTAAAAGCCTGGGCAGCAAGAGATTGCTACCAGGCCCTTTATTCTATACTTGCATTGTTATTTTGTACTTCATCTTTATATTTATACAATGGAAGTTCTATTTCTACATCTGTTCACTCTCTTAGCACGCATGAGTAGCTAAACTAGTCAAATGGGTTGAGAAGAACTAAGCTAACATGACCTAGGAAGTTCATTGCTTGCAATTGTCTTGTTTTATGTTGTGTAAAATACCATTTAGAGTTACTCGAGAGAGAGTCTAAAGAAAGAACCTAATGACTCGAGAGAGCTAGGTAAGAATCTGGACTCGAGAAAGCAAGATTAGAACTGCAAAAACAAGAAATAGAGACTTAAAGATAAGCCCTGTTTGTCAACCTGCATCACATGCATCCTAGAGATAGGAATGATATTATGTGGTCGCGTTATTTGTGTGTGTGTCATTTTGTCATCGCATAAATAAGAATAGAGGCTTATGTATAGGTCCTATAGGCTTAGCGCATATATTGCATGTGTTCTAACCTTAGAAGCTGTGGCATTCACACCGAGAGATGGTTTACTGTTGTATGCATGTTGCATGATCGCATAGCATGTATGCATCCTAGGAAGTGTTAGCCGAAACTTTTCTCAACCCGTTCACTGCATACTCATCGCATTTTTCGTTTAATCAACTCTTTTCAAACTCCGCCGCATTTGTTAATTTTTCATCATCGCAAACAATAACCTCAACAACAATTTATTTATTTGGTTACCGCAAGGTTTTCATAAAAATTACCAATGCAACATGTTTTCACAAGTCCCTAAGTTCGACCCTAGACTTACCAAGAAACTCAATGGTTTTAAACTTGGATTTCGCTGAGGAAACTTGAGTGCACAATGCAATTTCATCAACGCATATCATCCATAATCCACTTCATAAAATTAAGCATTAGTTAAGCATTACGACGCTGCCCTGTTTTGTAGCAAATAGATGCATTTTATCTTCAAGCGTCGAGGTAGCATCAGGCTGAGTTTTGTGGGGAGCGTTGTGACACTACAAGCATTGCTGAAATGTGTTTAATTGTTCCTTTTTAGGGGAAAAGCGGTAATTTGTCCTGGATCTTCTTGTTAAGTGGTCTTTTGGTGTTGTTTGGCTCGAATTAGCTCCAAATCTTTTGAAATAGCTTCGTTTGAGTCGGGATTGGAGTTTACCTACAAAAATAGATATTTTAAGCAAATAATTATGATAGAATTTAGGGTTTTAACATAGAAAAGATAGTCTTTTACAAGACCTATCAAAATACCCCCAACTTAGTTCTTGGTCGTCCCAAACAAGTCAAAAATAGAAGTATGCATACATTCAAGCAAAAATGGCTTGTTTATTGTTTATCCAAAGTTTCATTCTTTTATTCAAAATTGATTTATTCAAGTTGGCACATTTTCATCTTCACACCAAATGGTCAATACATTCAACTGTCTTACACAATGAATTGATTCTCATCTCTTTTCTCAACAATCAAGGAAGTAAGGATATAAGCAAGCATTTAGAAATGTAAAGTTTTACTAACAAAAGATTGAAGCTTATTTTGAAAAGAAAAAGTCTTTATCTTGAAAAATCATAAAAGAAAAGACTACCTAGTTTTAGTTTAATTAAAGGCCAAAACTAATAGAGAGGAGACATCCGACTCTCAATTCCTCTTTGTCCTACAATGGCCCGGTTATCGGTCTTTGATATACAATTCTAAGGCAATGGTGCCTTTTTAAACTCACGCACACAAAATGTAATTGGTATTTCTTTTACTTAAAGGGATAGCTTTTGCACTCGCACTGTCGGGAACCTATCACTCTTTTCTCGTAGGCCCTAATAGAAACACGATGAAGGTAGCTCTTTTCACCTCTACCCATGCACACACACACACGTGTTAGTGAAAGCTATATTAACTTTGCAAATTTGCTTTTTTTTTTTTTTAGGCTAGCAACTTTTTTTCTATACACTAGGTCCTTTTTATTCCTCTTTGTCGAGACTTGCCTCTAAAAAAATATGGTTGTTTTTAGACCAAAGTTTGTCCTATTAGGGTGACAAAGAAAGTTAAGTAGATATGACATTTCTAAGAAAATTATCCTATTCCATTTAATTCTCAAATTAAACATGTAATTATATCTCATATAATTACTAATTTTCTTAATTCTAATTTGAACATTTCAAATTAACTTATAACGCTATTCTAGAGCTAGTCCGTTACGAGCTAGTAGGGGGACCTCGCTGACCTACAGATCATGGGCTCCAACGATCCGAGATTAATTGGCTAAACTCATTAGACTAGATTAATCCTCATTCATTAACTAACTCCACTAAAGCCCATAGTTGCACTCCCCTCACTCTAGATATATTATGTTCACATGATTTAACCATAATCAGTAAGTCGACCCTTCACAGGTTGTTCATAATAACGACTGGGTCAAATATCTGTTTTACCCCCGAGATTACGTCTTATTCCTCAAGTTCCTACTGATCCTCTAATGAACAACTGGTTTGTGATCCAATCACTAAACCAAACTCTCTCAACCCAGTAAGAGGGTGGGACCCCTTGTTCAAGACCTGGATTCAGTACTTGAGTGAACAACTTTTCTCTTATCCCTAAATCGGGTAGGCGTGAACTCCATTTTGCAACCTATGTCCCTAGCTATCTATCCGGTCTTACACTTGAAATGGGAGTCTTATTGAGCTGGTGTTGTTGAGCCAACCCTCACCTATGCAAATCTAAGGGCAATCCCGAATAAACAAGAGTTCCTAGTTAGCTCAGGATTAAGATCGAGTTACCTAGGTCATCTAGGTGAAATAGTCAATCTTAAACAGTAAACAATGTTATAAATTAAGAGTGACTTATTTCTTAGTCCTGATCTTATGAAAACTCGTTGCATAGGACGCCCCCACTTCTCATGTCATAACATGTACGAATTAGGATCACATCGTATGTAGCACTTTACAACTCTTTGTAACAACTACAGAGTAGGTTGCATCCAATGGTGTTACCAGAATAAGGTACCCAACCTTATTCATGTACCATAGATCATTTTGACTATTTACTCGAAGTTGATCCACTTTTATGTCTCCATATAAAGTTCAAGTACTCATACAATAGTCATGGGTATTAGTTTATTGGATTTTGACTTTCATACAATTTATGAAATCAATAATAAGTATATTGATTATAGAAAATGTTTATCATTTTACAAACTGCGAGTTTTAGGACATAAAACCCAACAATACTCCCATTTGGACTAAAACTCCAACAGATCATTTTATACAAATATATACAATGTTGAGTTTACATGGAGAGAATAAAATGTACAAATACAATAAACTAGGGCATTACAATACCCATAAATTCTCCTACTTGCCCTAGTGATACAAAACTCGTAGACTTAGTCTTACTAGGTGACCCTCGAACACTTTAGCCGAAAAGGCCTTCGTAAATGGATCAGCTAAGTTGTCTTGGGAAGTAATCTGGATGATGATTACATCTCCTTTGTGTACAATCTCCCTGATGAGATGGTACTTCTGCTCGATATGCTTTCCTCTTTTATGGCTTCGTGATTCCTTTAAATTTGCAACTGCTCCACTATTGTCACAATAGAGAGTGACAAGCAGGTGCATATTAGAAACTACTTCCAGATCTGTCAGGAACTTTCTGAGCCATACTACTTATTTTTCTGCTTCACTTGCAGCTACATACTCAGCTTCCATTGTGGAGTCTGCAATACAACTTTGCTTGATGCTTCTCCACACAACTACTCCTCCGTTAAGAGTGAATACTGACCCCAAAGTTAATTTCCTCAAATCAATATCGGTCTAAAAGTCAGAATCAATGTATCCAGTAAGGATCAGATCCTCAGCACCATACACGAGCATATAATCCCTCATTCTTTGAAGATACTTAAGAATGTTTTTAACAGCAGCCCAATGGTCATGACCAGGAATGGACTGAAATCTGCTGACAATTCCTACGGCATAGCATATATCGAGACAAGTGCACAACATTGCATATATCAAACTCCCTATTGCAAATGCATATGGAATTTGATTCATCTCCTCAATCTCTTGATGTGTCTTAGGACTCTGTTCCTTAGACAAGTGAATTCCATGCCTAAAAGGTAAAAATTCTTTCTTGGAATTTTGCATTTTATATCTAAACATCTTGTCTATATAAGATGCTTGAGATAATGCCAATATTCTGTTCTTGCAATTTTGAACTATTTGGATTTCAAGAATAAACTGTGCTTCTCCCAAATCTTTCATTTGGAATTGAGAAGCCAGCCATCTCTTAACATCGCTAGATATTCTACCTCATTCCCAATGAGTAGAATATCATCAACATATAACACCAGAAAAGCGACAGTTTTGTTGGCGATTTTTTTGTATACAAAGGGTTCGTCAACATTTTGTTCAAAGCCATAAGATTTGATCGCAGTGTCAAATCTCATATTCCAAGATCTAGAAGCTTGTTTTAATCCATAAATGGATTGATTAAGCTTGCAAACCTTTTGCTCTTGACCCTGCTGTATAAACCCTTCTGGTTGAGACATATAAATACTCTCTTTAAGATAGCAATTTAAAAAAGTTGTCTTGACATCCATTTTTCATATTTCATAATCATAAAATGTGGCTATGGACAAGAGTATTCTAATAGACTTTATCAAGGAAACTGGAGAGAAGGTTTCTTTAAAATCTACCCCCTCTCTTTGGGTAAACCCTTTTGCCACAAATCTAGCTTTGTAGGTCTGTACCTTACCAGCTTGGTCTTGTTTTCTCTTGTAGATCCATTTTCAACCGATGGGTTTTACCCTTTCAGGTTGATCTACAAGATCCCAGACATGATTGAAATACATACATTCCATTTCAAGGTCCATGGCTTTAATCCATTGGTCTCTGTTCACATCATTCATTGCTTGGTTAAAAAACAATGGATCCTCTAAAGTATGATGACTTGAGTTTCAGTTAAACCCATGTATCGATCAGGCTGTTGCACAATCCTCCCATTACAACGAGGCATTCTCAACTCTTGAGAATGATGTGAAGTATCAGTTTCATCAACAACTCCTGTTGATGGACCTGCTCTATCAACAACTCTTATTGAAGGACCTGCTCGATCAACAACTCTTATTGATGCATGACATTTCTTCTATTACTAGCTTACTACGAGGTTAATGGTTCTTTATATAATCTTCCTCCAGGAAGGTTGCATTTGTCGATACAAATACTTTATCTTCCTGAGGATCATAAAAGAGACCACCTTTTGTTTCTTTTGTGTAGCCTACAAATAGGCATACTTTTGAACGGTGTTCCAACTTTTTAGGATTTTGTACCAACACATGTGTTGGACAACCCCAAATTCTGAAGTGATATAAATTTCCTTTACGTCCTCTCCGAAGCTTGTAAGGTGTTTCAAAAACACTGTTTAAGGGAACCATGTTCAAAATATACACCGCAGTCCCAACTGCGTGTCCCCAAAAAGAATTTGGTAACTGTGCATAACTCATCATGGAGTAAACCATGTCCAACAAGGTTCTGTTTCTCCTCTCTGCCACACCTTCTGCTGAGGTGTGCTAGGGGTTGTGAGTTGAGACTGAATTCCATATTCTATCAAATAGTTCTGGAATTCCATGTCCATATACTCACCATCTCGATCCGATCAAAGTGTTTTAATCTTTTTACCTAATTAATTCTCAACCTCAGCCTTATACTCTTTGAACTTTTCAAAAGTTTCAGATTTTTGGTGCATTAGGTAAACATGCCCATACCTGGAATAATCATCTATAAAATTGATGAAATATTCATACCCTTCTCTTGCTCTAACATTTAAAGGCCCGCAAAGGTCTGAGTGAATCAGCTCTAGGGGTTCTTTGGCTCTAAGACCTTTTCTAGAAAAAGATCTTTTTGTCATTTTACCCCTAAGACAAGACTCACATGGTGGTAATGAACTGTCTTCCAACTTATTTAGAAAATCGCTCTTAACCAATCTCTCAATTCTATTGAGAAATATGTGACCCAGTCTCAAGTGCCAAATATAGGCATTTGGAGAAATTTTCCTTTTCTTATGAGTCCCAGTAGTTTTAAACATCTCTATGTTCAAAACAGCTTTGACCTCAGTTGGCTTTAATATGTACAAGTTATTTTCTAATTTTGTAGAGCAAATCTATTTATTTCCTATATTGATAAACACTTCATTATTGTCGAAATAAACTTTATGATTTTGTTCTAGCAAACAAGAGACAGATATTAGATTCCTTTTCGTAGAAGGAATATAATATACATTTTTCAAATAAATGTACTTATCTCCTATAAATAACTTTATATCTCCCACTGCTTTGGCTGAAACAATCTCCCTAGTCCCTACCTTAAAGATTGTTTCACCTTCTGTCAACTGTCTCCAAGAACTTGTTTCCTGTGAGATAATACATACATGATTAGCGACACCTGAATCAATTATCCAGATTTTTCCATTAAACATGCTTCGATAACAAGTAAATCATATTTATCTTATTGTTCGAATTGTACACTCTCGTCTACATAATTCATAATTTCAAATGAGATAGAGGACAATCCTCTGCTAAAACTTTTTTGGTGTAATCAACCGCTAGTAATTTGTTTGTCGATTTGACTTTACTATTATATACATCGGAAGTGAGTATTCTAGAGGAATTCGACATGCTGATAAAATTAAAATAAATTCTAATTAGCAAATTGTAACTAAATCCAAAATCAAGTTTTAGAAAAAAGTAATAATGTACCTATAACCATTATTTATTTGCAATGATACTTTAGTGAGTCAGAATATGTGCTACCATGGGCAGTCAGATACTCCTTCACTAAAGCAAACAATTTTGACCAAACACTATCCCCAGAATAACTCTTATTCCTATTGTCTCTGGAATAACTCTTATTCTTATAGTCGTTTAGTTATCGTTTTCGGTCAAGATCTCAACTTAGTAATTCTTGTAAGTGTGACCCGCCATTTTCAGATCTTATAAAACGGTATGAACTTGCCTTCGAAATAGAAGACAATATCCAAGACGGAACTATAAAACCCTATTCATTTTATTGAAGCCTAGGTTGTTCCAAATCCTACGTTACAACCCTTCATAGGGATAGCCGTCGCTAAACGACTAGCAAGGGGCCGCTTAAAGCTAACCAGCAGGCACAACATAGGAATCTCAAGGTTTAGACTAATGGAGGAGACCGTAGGATATTTTGACACATATCCTTCACCCACTTACTATGAACTACTTCCTCCATTTACCTTGATATTGACTCATACAAAACACTTTCCAAATAAAGACCACTTCTAGGGTGACACGAAGCGTCATATGAATCTCACGGTGTAAACTATGTGGAGACATGGCAGTTGAAATCTATATATATCGTATAATAGACTTATGTTTGAAAAACTTCATCTTATTCACCGAAATCTAGATTTAAGCTAAAAAATACTTTCCAAATGGAGGTCACTTCTAGGGTGACACGAAGTACTGCTTAAATCTAGATTGTGAACTCTTAGAGATGTGAGAGCTAAAAATAACGTATCGTATATGTTATTAATCTCCCACTGAAGTTTTCTAATAACTCTATCATATAGAAGTTATTAAACTGCCATTGAAGTGTTCTATTTTGGGTAGATTTATACTTAGGTTCTTTTCGGCCAATGAAACAACCCTAAGTCTATGTTGTTTATCCAAGTATAACTTTTATAATTGGATTTTAACCTATGATGTGTAGGTGATAAATCATTCTATTACCTCACATCACTCATGTATGCTCATAAAACCGGTTACCAACGCTCAATAATTCGGTCATAATCCCCAGATAGGAGGTGTTCCGTAAACCATCAACTTAAGTACCCCCAGCCTTAGACAGGATTATATACCGGTTGAGTTTGTAACTAGGTTTTATAAGTTTTAATAATTAAAATAAGTGGTCAACCTTCGTGAGCATGCAGCTATTGTTTATGGATTTTAAATGTCTAACCCAATTTTATAACAACTTATAAAACTTTAGACATGCTAAACATCCATAACATACATAAGGTTCAATATTTAATATAACACTTATATTAAATACAAGAAACCCTAACATGCATACTATATATTATAGCAATTATAACATACTTTCAATGCATGTAACATGCTTCCTATGGTGGGAGTTTAAATCTAAATTGCATACTATATGCACAAACAAGATTTATTTAATTATAACATATATCAAATGCATAAATAATTAAACACAAACTGATATGGTTTTAGTTTTGGCAAAAACAAGCAAACAAGAGCCTAACTATTACAACCAGATTCAAAACCGTCTTTCAACTACTCGAACCTCTCCAAACCGAACCCAAGCATCTTGAACCGAACTGGATAAGTCTGAACCGGACCATCAAAGTCTGAACCGAACCAACCAAAAACACTTTGAGGCTGAATCGGATTGGACCTTGACAAAATCGGTCGAACCTGCTGCTCTCGGTCCAACCTCAAAGTCTTGCTAAGGCCAATCGTGTAGTGTTGAAGGTAATCGTCTAGCTCCATTGCCTTGTGTTGTGAAGGACTACACTATCGCTTAGTGTTTGCCTCAACTAAACGATCACTTAGCTTTATCGCATAGAACTACACGATCGCTTAGTGTCTGCCAAAGCTAAACGATCGCTTAGCTCTATCATATAGAACTACACGATCGCTTATCTCCATCACTTAACTCTATTGTATAGAACTAAACGATTGTTTAACACCATCGTCTAGCGCTTCATGTCATCGTTTAGTATCCACCATACCTAAACGATCACTTAGCTCCATCGTATAGAACATCATCGCGTCACTTAGCTCTTCGTTTACATGATCGCTTAGCTCTGCATCTAAACGATCGCTCTGTGCTATCGCATAGCACTTTATTGCATCACTTAGCACGCGTCATAGCTAAACGATCGTGTACTGCCATCGTATAAAAAATTCAACGTATCATTTAGTTCCCATGCCAAAGCTAAACGATCGCTCAGTGCTATCGTATAGCAGATTGAACGCATCGTTTAGCTCCCACAGGTACATGATCGTTTAGCGTTCAACATCACAACGACCAGTGCCCGTTGCTATACGATCGTCTAGCTTTTCTTCACATCGTGTAGCGTTTAGAGCTAGACGATCGCTTAGCAACTGAACCTCAACAACAATTTTGAGGAAAAGCTGAAAAACAAGAATAGCAGCTCGACTTTCTTCACTTGTTTCTTCAATTACATCTTAATTTCAACTCTAATAACTCCAAATAAATTATTGACTCTTACTAACATGGGATGCATATGACAGATGGATTAAGGCAAATGAAACGACCCGAGTCTTTATCTTAGCGAGCATATCTGATGTTCTGACTAAGAAACATGAGAGCATGGTAACTGCTAAGGGGGTCATGGATTCAATACAAGCGATGTTTAGACAACCATCCACATCTGTTTGGCATGATGCTCTCAAGTACATTTTCATCTTCCGCATGAAGGAAGGAACCTCTGTTAGGGAACATATTCTGGATATGATGGTTCACTTCAATATGGCGGAGGCAAACGGTGTTGCCATAGACGAAAAGAACCAAGTTAGTTTCATCATGGAATCTCTTCCAAAGAGTTTTCTGCAATTTTGGACAAATGCAATGATGAATAAGATTGAATACAATCTAACTACTCTTTTAAATGAGTTCCAAACTTACCATCCTCTTATGAAGAATAAGGGACAAGAAGGGGAAGCAAATGTTGTTACCTCTAATAAGTTCCAAAAGAGATCATCCTCAGGAACAAAGTCTGGACCTTTTACTTCACAAAATAAGAGTATTCCAATGAAGAAGAAGGGAAAAATGGAAAAGAAAGGCTTTTGCAAAACACAAAGGCAAGGGAAAAGTTGCAGACAAAGGAAAACTTTTCCATTACAATGAAAACGGGCACTGGAAAATGAACTATCCCAAATACATTGCTGAGAGGAAAGCTGAAAAGGAAAAACAAGGTAAATATGGTTTACTTGTTTTTGAAACATATTTAGTGGAGAATGATAACTCTCCCCAAATACTTGATTGAGGGGCTGCTAACCATATTTGTACTTTCATTCAGAAAATTAGTTCGTGGAGATAGTAGCACGCTTAACATCCTCCAGATCTTCGAGCCTTACCCTACGCTCATGCAAGATCATGTGGGCTTGGCATACCATGGTCACCTCCTCATTCTCGCAGCCGTTCATGATAGCCTCAATAGCAGTATAGATGCGGGCATCCTCTTCTTATGCCCTAGCCTCTCTTTCAACATCCAATGAAGTCCTACCTTCACCATTTGATTGATCCAGGTGATTTTGTTGTTGAGTTGTTAGGGCAGTAACAAGTTGGGGGGCGGGTATCATCATTGTTATTGTTACTAATTAGTGGTATTGAGAATGGGGAAATTCCTTGGATCGGATTTGTCATCAAATTGAGATTATTTCATTTCTTTATCAAAGAGGGGTCCTTTCTTTAGAGAGTGGGGCTTCTTTATTGAAAAAGGGGGAATGAGAGAGGCGGGCCCAGCAAACAAGACAAGATCACCACTTTTCTCATTAATGGACTTCCCTTCATTCTTCCTTACTTAGCCTTAGATGTCCTTTAATAGATTCTCGAACCTCCAACAGGGATTGATCATCTGACTTTTCCACGTGGATGATATGATTTTGACAGGGTCTTCATCTCCTCTTCTTCTAATCTATTCCTTGCCTTGCTTAGCTTACAGGCTTGAAAAGGTTATTGCCTATAGCATTAGCCTACGATTGAAATACATTCTATTTTTAAGACTTCTGACATCAATTACCTCTCTGAAGTAGGCCTTCTATCTATACAAAATTCTCTGCCAATCATCATGGCTTTAGGGGGAGCTTGTAATCCCTTTCCAGAGGAATTTGAAAGTTGCTCGAACCTGGTGATAAGTCTGGTCTAAAATCATTCCTTTAGTTCCATTCGCTCCTAAAGTTGTAACCTTCTTTTAACGTGGGAAAGTTGTCGAGCAACCGATCGAATCGATTTCGTCCGAAAAAGAAATGATCTCCGCACTTCGTCATGGGATGAGGGGAAACTACAATCCTGATGCTCCTCCTCAAACAGGGCAATGATAAACAGGCATCGCTAATCTCTTCCTAGCCATAATATTCTGAAATCCTTTTTCCTAGGATCTCGTATGACCAATCCATGAATGATTCGTGTATATATTTCACAGAAACGTGAAATCAAAGTAGGTGATAAGGTAGCAGGAAGACATGGAAATAAAGGTATTGTTTCAAAAAAATTTCCTAGAGAAGATATGCGTTATTTGCAAAATGGAAGACATGTTGATATGGGTTTCAATAATCCATTAGGGTCCCCTCACGAATGAATGTAAGACAGATATTTGAGTGCTCACTCGAGTTAGCGGGGAGTTTTCTAGATAGACATTATCGAATAGTACCTTTTAATGAGAAATATGAACAAGAGGCTTCTAGAAAACAAGTCTTTTCTGAATTCTATTCAGCTAGTAAGCAAACAGCGAGTCCATGAGTATTTGAATGCATATTGGTACTTATCAAGTATACAATAGATATGCTTCTTTTTATTCCTACAAATATAACAGAATTGTCCGATTATTACTAAAAGAATAGACCAAATACTAATCTTTTCGCCAAGATAATCCCCTCAAAGGGGGAAGTCCACAGCATAGCTTTTTTTAAGATCAAACAAGGATACTATCTCTCTTAGCAAGGGAATTAATCATTTTTTTTTAAGTTTAAGAGGGAGTGTACTTTTTGCTTCATTTCAAAGGATATTTAATCAATAAGCTAGTCGAGAGATGGAACATCAATTTTGCTTAACGGAAGAAGATAGTAGAGGGTGAGACGACTTTAAAGGTTGGAACAGGAGAGGTCGTCTCAGCTAAAGTAGTGGGAGACCTAAAGTTAATTTTTGGAGATAGATTCATTTTACTTGAAAATATATTTTATGTTCTTGATATGAGAAGGAATTAAATATCTATCTCTTGTTTGTTAGAACATTTGTACAAAGTATTTTTTGAAATTAATGAAGTGTTTATTTGTTTAAGATGTATTCAAATATGTTCTACAAAACTAGAAAACAACTTATACATGTTAAGACCAACCGAGGTTAAAACTATTTTGAATACTTAGATGTTTAAAACAACTGAAACTCAAAATAAAAAGTGAACAGTTTCTTCTAATACCAATCTTTGGCATTTACGACTTGGACATATTAATCTCAATAGAATTGAGAGATTGGTTAAGAGTGGACTCCTAAATCAGTTAGAAGACAACTCTTTACCTCCGTGTGAGTCTTATCTTTAGGGTAAGTTGACCAAAAGATCTTTTTCATGAGAAGATTTTAGAGGCAAAAAACCCTTAGAACTCATGCATTCAGACCTCTGTGGTTCGATGAATGGCAAATCACGAAGAGGGTATGAATATTTCATCAGTTTTATTGATGACTATTCAAGGTATGGCTATGTTTACCTAATGCATCACAAGTCCGAAATCCTTGAAAAGTTCAAGGAGTATAAGGCTGAGGTTGAGAATCTATTAAGTTAAACAATTAAAACATTCCGATCAGATCGAGGTGAAGAGTATATAAACTTGAGATTCCAAAACTATTTGATAGAACATGGAATCTAGTCCCAGCTCGTAGCACCCTGTACACCTCATAGAATGGTGTATCAGAGAGGAGATATAGAACCCTGTTAGACATGGTTTATTCAATGATGAGCTATGCTCAGTTGCCTAATTCGTTTTGGGGATATGTAATATAAACTGCAGCATACATTTTCAACATGGCTCCTTAAAAAAAAATGTTTATGAAAACCTTATGAAATATGGAGAGGGCGTAAAGGTATTTTACATCACTTCAAGATTTAGGGATGCTCGAAACATATGTTGGTGCAAAATCTGAAGAAGTTGGAATGTCGTTCAAAATTGTGACTATTCATAGGATACCCCACGAAAACGAAAGGTGGTCTATTTTATGATCATCAAGATGACGAAGTGTTTGTATAAAAAAAATGCTACATTCTTAGAGGAAGACCACATGAGAGATCATCAACCTAGTAGTAAACTAGTATTAAATGAGATTTCCAAAGAAGCTATAGGTAAACCGACGAGAGTTGTTGATTGGGTTGGTCCTTCAACATGAGTTGTTGATGGAGCAAGTACTTTTGGTTAGTCACATCCTTCTCAAGAGTTTAGAGTGTCTTGATGTAGTGGGAGGGTTGTTCAATAGCCTGACTGTTACATGTGTTTATTAAAAACTTAAGTCGTCATTCCCAATGATAGCATTGATATCTATTGACCTTTAAACAAGTAATGAATGATGTAGACCAAGACTAGTAGATCAAAGCAATGGACCTCGAAATGGAGTCTATGTACTTCAATTCGATCTGGGAACTTGTAGATCAGCTAGATGGGGTAAAACCTATTAGTTGTAAATGAATTTACAAGAGGAAACGAGACTAAGCTGATAAGGTATATACCTTTAAGGCTCGGTTGGCGGCAAAAGGTTATACCTAAAGAGACGGAGTAGACTATGAAGAAACCTTCTCTTCTGTTGCATGCTAGAGCCGATTAGAATACTCTTGTCTATAGCCACTTTTTATGAATGGATGTCAAGACAACCTTTTTTAATGACAATCTTGAAGAGAGTATCTATATGGCTCAACAATAGAAGTTCATTAAACAGGGTCAAGAGTAAAATGTTTGCAAGCTAAAATGATCTATTTATGGGTTGGAACAAACATCTAGATCCTGGAATATAAGACTTGACTTTGCGATCAAATCTTATGGCTTTCAACAGAATGTTGACAAACCTTGTGTCTATAAGAAGATTGTCAACAAAACTATAGCATTCTTAGTGTTATACGTTGATGACATCCTACTCATTAAGAATGATGTAGGGTACCTGATTGACGTTAAGTAGTGGCTAGCAACGCAATTCCAAATGAAAGATTTGGGAGAGGCTCAGTATGTGCCAGGAATCCAAATTATTCAGAATTACAAGAACAAAACGTTACCCATGTCTCAAGCATTATATATAGACAAGATGTTATCTAGGTATAAGATGCATAATTTTAAGAGGGGGTTATTATCTTTTAGGCATGGAATTCATCTATCTGGAACAGTATCCTAAGATACCTCAAGAAGTTAAGGATATGAAACGTATTCCCCATGCATCAGTAGTTGGTATTTTGATGTATGCCATATTGTGTACACAACCTGATATATGTTATGTAGTGGGAATCGTTTGCAGGTTTATCCAATCTTGGATATGATCATTGGACTGCAGTTAAAAATATCCTCAAGTGCCTTTGAAGAATAAGAAACTATATGCTCGCGCATGGTGCTAAGGATCTAATCCATACAGGATACACTGACTATGATTTTCAAACCGATATAGATTTGAGAAAATCAACTTCGGGATCCGTGTTTACTTTAAACGAATGAGCTATAGTTTGAAGAAATATAAAGCAAAGTTGTATTGCTAGCTCCACTATGGAAACAAAATACGTGGCGGCATGTGAAGCAGCAAAGGAAGTAGTATGGCTTAGAAAATTCTTAATCGATTTGGAAATGGTTCCAAATACGCATCTATCTATCAGCCTATACTATGATAAAAGTGGTGTAGTTGAAAATTCCAAAGGACCCAGAATCCATAAGCGCAAAAAGAACATTGAGCGCAATACCATTTTATTAGGAAGATAATGCATCAAGTAGACGTGATTGTCACGTAGATAGCCTCGAAAGACGACATTGCTAATTCGTTTATAAAGGCTTTCACGGCTAAAGTGTTTAAGAGTGACCTACTGAGTTTAGGACTATGAGTTATGTAAGTCTAGGGCAAGTGGGAGAAATCATGAGTATGTGATGCCCTAGTTTATTTTAATTATGTTTTTTCTCTCACACTCAAAATTGTATGTATGTTACCCCACTGGGAGTTTTAGACTAAGTGGGAGTTTGTTAGGTTGGATGTTCTAAAATTTGTGGTTTGTAAACATTAAGCATATTCCATTTTATAATAAAGTTATTATTGAGGTTTTTTAAGTCAAGATATTATTAAATATGTGAATTACACCTTTTTAACCCTAAATCCAATAAACTAAGAACCTCTGGCTATAGCATTGTCACACCCTACCTCGAGCCCGCCTTCTGAGCTCGAGGAGAGGCGTGAGGGACCGCAGATACCACCCTTTTGTGATACCTACTACCCATCTAAACCTCTTTACTCTCAGTAAACTTTAAGCCAAAGATGTAATCAACAATTATTTGAATAACTCATTTTATTACCAATAGCACAATGTTTATGCAACTCTCAGGCTTAGCTACAAAGTTTACATTAACAAATTTAAAGACCGGAAGTGTGACTATAGCTTGTGACAGACCTTGATCTTAGCAGCAGCCTGGAACCCCTCAACCTCCGCTACCTTGGGGGGGGGGGGGGGAGAAGACATAAAACATGGAAAACGTGAGCTACAAAGTTTAGTAAGTGGCGTTTTATATAAGCATAGGTTTGATTTCAGAAATTCATTTTTGGGAATACAATTCCACAATCAACAACAATCACATAACAGCATTGTGACAACATTTCCCGGGTATTCTCCGAGAATAACTCGCGATGACCAACGTGGACACAAGTTTAATACCCTATAACCCGTCGACTGTGCACATGTCAACATTTCTTGTTAGACATGTTTGGGTACACTGAAAATCCCAGCCAAGCGTCTTCAAAGCATGCTAACAATATCCCAAGTATAAATCTCATTTCCTAATGCAAATATGCACGCATTGTGACAACAACAATCAATCAAATCCAGATAAAACACATTTTTCAATCATGCCAATATTTCAAATACAACCTCTCTCTCTATATATATATATATGTGTGTGTGTGTGTGTGTGTGTGTGTGTGTGTGTGTGTGTGTGTGTGTGTGTGTGTGTGTGTGTGTATGTATGTATAAATCAACCATACAAACGATGGAACAACCACTTACCTTGGTTGGTTAGGAACTTTTCTCTCCGAAGTTCCTTAGGTTTCCTTGGTTTTCCTTTCTGGACCCTAAATTCTAGATTCAATTATAAGCTTATATTACCCATAGTTCCAGACCTTATTTTAAGATACTTCCTTCTATAAA
Source organism: Benincasa hispida (assembly GCF_027475165.1). NCBI lineage: Eukaryota > Viridiplantae > Streptophyta > Magnoliopsida > Cucurbitales > Cucurbitaceae > Benincasa > Benincasa hispida. The sequence goes on along the minus strand of NC_143489.1, from coordinate 49,019,003 downwards.
CATATTCTAATTTGTCTCAGGAAGATTACCTTAAAATCTTAGCTCAAAACTTCTCGTGGTTTGGCCGAAATCCTAAAAAAATCACAACTGGCCCAAGCTTACCCAAGAGCTCGACCATTCTGTCTTTTCCTGACTCTCCAGCATGATTCCTTGGAGCTTCTTCTCCATAAGCCCTACCTTGAAAACTAGACTCTCTTAGTTTTCAAGTGGATTTATAATCACTCTAAACATACGAGTAGTTTGGGAGAACTCCTCGTCCCAGATGGATGCTACTTCTAGACCTCCTTATCCGACAACATCTCCTCCTCTTGGAACCTCTTGACCAACGCATGGTCTTGCTACCAATGCATGCAATCCATTATCAACACATAGTCTCCTCCCAATCAGCTCTCATACACTCTTCCTAATGTCCTTTGAAGAAAATTTGAGTTATGATCTAAAGAGAAGTCCTTGGTTGTGTTCCGCGTGGAGAAGTAGATCAGTTCGTGATTCATTCGAGGGAGTTCTTGAAGAAAGAGTTCTTTAAAGGTAGGGGTTTCTGAAACCCTAAATGTTTTATTTAAAGCATGTTATAATCATGTAAATACATATCTTATTGTTGTGTTACTGTAAAACTTTATATTCAATAAAATTGGAATTTGGGACGATCTTTGCTTCCCCTCAAATGATCTTTTTCTGAAAATTTCCTTCAAGAGGTACTTTATAATTTACCTTTCTTCAAGTTTAAATCTCCAGTTTCATCTAAACAACTCTTAATCAATTCAATTACTTTTCAAATTATGTTTACTAAAATCTTCCATTTAGTTCCTGTTTATCTACGAATTTCTCACGATTTCCAAATCAATCTCACCCAGTAGCACTCAACCACCCTCTCTTGTCATTCTTATATAAATTATTAGAAGAATTTCGCAAGTTATATGACGAAATCCTTCACACCGGCTGCTAGGGTTGGCAACAAGGTGGGGCTGGGTCGGGGATGCACCCCTCATTCCTGTCCCCATAAGCATTTTTCGTTTATATTTTTAATTAATTATTTATTTAAAATAAATTAAATTTCGAATTTTATATTGAAATTGTAAATATTTTAGACAACAAATTAATATTATTATCTTTATTTAATCAAAATAATAATTAAAAAGTAGTTATATATATATATAATTATGTTATATATATTAAAAATTATATATATAAAAGTTAATTATATTATATATATTAAAAAAATAAAAAGTAATATATATATTTAAATTATTAATAAAATATATTGGAGGTGGGGTCGAGGACATCCCCGCCTGTTCTCGATCGAGGATCCAATTTGTGTCTTCAATTTGACCTCATCCCCGGTCACACCGAGAGTTTTCTGCCTCATTCAACGTGGATACCCGACCTGTGGGATTTTTTGCCATCCCTACCGACTGCTCCTTTTTATTCCTTTAAATATGACCGACCAACCCTTTTCTTCCTCAAATTATTTCTCTCCACCTTCTACTTCCCCACGTGCTGTTTAGAGATATCCACGGGGCAGGGTGGGGACGGAGAAGCCCTACCTATCCCAGTCCCCACCCCCTATTCCATTCCCCGTCTCCGTGAATTTGCCCGCAGGAAAAATTTCCACACCATCATTTTTTTCTAATAATTTTTTTTCATTTTAATTAAATATATATTTTTAACAATTCTTTAAACATATCCAATACAACTTTCATTTAAGTAAAATATTATCAATTTTGGTAATAAAAACAATAATACACATTCAATTTAAAAAAATATATAATTAAAATGCTAAATTCTCATAATTTTTATAGAGTAAAATTCAACAATTAGAACATCCTATTTTAAATATTACAACATCTAATGAATTAAAGTAATAAAGTATTAAACTTAAATAATTAAAACCTCCATAATTATCCTAATAAAGTCTACAATATATATATAATTTATATATAAAAGTCGGGGAGGGGTGGAGACACAGGGTGAGGTCAGGGTTGAGGAATATATTCCCCGTCCCCGGTCCCGAATTGCAAATGGAGAAAAAATTCCCCATTTCCTCCCCCATTCCCCATTGTATTCGGGGATTCCCCACCCCGTTTGGGGCAGGTCCCCACGGGGCCCGACCCCGTGGGTTTTTTGGACATCTCTAGTGCTGTTGATCAATTTTTCTCTTTCCTACGTAATTTTAAAATATTTTAAAAAAAAACCTTGATAATTAAATTAGTTTCCTCTTTAACTTCCATCGATTAATCTTGTAATTCTCAAGATTAAGTTCGAGAATATAGTGCATTTTTAAATTAATGACAAAAATGAGGTAGATGGGAAAGAAATTTTAATAATAGGTGGCAATAGAAAGTATTGACGAAAATATGGTAGTTTTTGGGGGAAGAGAAAGCGTGTATCCCATACATGATCAGGTTTTAATCCAGTCAGCACAGTCGGTGGACTGGTCAAGGACGTACTTGTGGATTGGGTCCACGTTTTCCATAATCGTGGACCCGGTCCATGATTTTTTTTCCTTTTTTTAATCAATTTAACTGTTTGTTTCTAATTTTTAACTAACAAATTTCTTCATTATTAAACTTAGTTATATATTTAATTTGCAATAAAAACTTAATTATTCTGCACTTGTATTAAAAAAAATTGTGACTTCACTAAGTAGTACATCTCTCTATAAATAAATAAATAAATAAAATCTCATGATACCAAAGATGATTTACAATTAGTTCTTTAATTTGAAAATAGAAATTTACATAAAATTTAAAGACGACTCTATGGCCCTTACCCCACATGAGGGTTGTCTTTGTGTGCCTTTAAATTAGCTTCGCCTTGTTGTCGTTGTCATCTACAACGAATACGTCTTCGATTAGTTCAACAACATTGAGTCATCTTGTTTGTTGAATAATAGTTTCTATGTTGACCAATGTTTGATCACACATTGAACCCAACTCTGGGAAATTGTGGATTACTAAATATTGTTGTACTTCATCGATAAAATTATTCTGTACGATGAAAAAGTTAATATTAAACAATATTCATATTATTTGGGAAATGTCTGATTTTAAATCTCTTACCATATATTAATAGTAAGTGTCCTAAAGTGTGATCAATCGCTTCGTGATTGAATCGTACCAGGAAAAGTAGTCTTCTGATACAGCTGATCCATTTGTTATTTCTCCTTGTGCACAACTATCATGTCGTACATGCCAGTAGAATATATTTTTCGCATGAATTTAACGCCAGTCTTGATCGTGCTTACCTCTCAAATCAATCTAGTATAGTGTTGGAAGTGTATAGCACAACAAAGGTACCGTTTGTTGCAGACTGAACTGTCTCAACACACGATCTGGATGATGTCACTCTACTATATGGAAGCATATAAGAGGGCTAACGGTCAACCAAGTTCAACATCAATATCATTATCTCCATCATTTCTAGGTTCAAGAATGACTAAAACTTGAAGACGCATCAACATATTTATTCAAATTTTTTCAACGGTTATAGATGACAAAAAAATATGTTAATACAACCAAAAAAATTTGTTTCTTCTTTTTTAAGAAATCCAAATATTTTCTTAAATCAACTCAACAAATGGCCCAACAAAATCAGTCAAATAAAATCTACAAAGTATACATTACAAAAGTTCATCATTCCAATTACAAAAAAAAAATTAACAACCCAAATCTAATATCTATAAAGTATACATTTAAATCAATTCAAATAAAAACAGAAAAACAAAGAAAAAATATATATTTAATACTAAAGAAGTTGAAAGTTTGAGATGGCAGCCCAAAATCTATAATGAAACCATCCAAAATCTATAATACAAAAAGAATTATTTAATATTTAATACTAAATTCAATAGCCCAAAATCTATAACGAAAGAATCTTTATTTTTTATGAACAAATTCATATATTAGAAAAAATTTTACCTGAGGTAGACGACGACAGACGGTAGATCGGCTCACGGCAGCAGCAGCAACAAGATCGGAAACGACGGACGACGACGGAGTTGGCGACCTGTGGTAGTGAGGAGGAAAAAAAGGAGAAAGGTTTCGGATGGAAGGAAGAGGAAGGGGTCACAGGTGGTTTAAGGGACCACTAAGTCATATACCCAATACACGACTTAGGGTAATCGTGGACTCGTCCACGATTACTTAGTCAACACTGCATGACTGTCCATGTGGTAGTCTGCATGTGCCAGGTTACAGGTAGTCATGTATCGGATACAAGATTTAGAAGTAATCGTGTACTAGATACACGATTTAAACACCTATTTTTGTAAATAATTTCTACCCAACTTTTTTTTTTTTAATAAGTATTTAAATAACGTTATTTTTAAAAAAAAATCTAATTCTCAACTAAATTCCTCTCGGTTTGCCTTCTCGATTTACATATATGTAAATTTTTATTTGCTAATTTCCTTCCCTTCCCTTCAACATTTATCTACTTTTCCTTAATTACACTTCCCAATTAAATTTCCCTTCTACATAATTTAATTTACCCAAATTTATAATAAAATTTAATGATCCGAATTAATAATTATTTCTTAAATTCCTAGTTTCAAATATCCCAGTTTCCATCCTTGATTAATTTCACCCCTAACCAAATGTAAATTTATTAAACCATCGCTCTAAGTTTAACAATTACACTCAATTATAACCTTGTCCCTAGTAAGTTTGCCTTAGTCATTCAATTTTCCAATTTAATTTATTTATTTTAAATTTAAATTTAAATAATTTAGTTAAGAAAGAAATAAATTTGAATTTTAATAATTTAGATAAGAAAGAGGGCTTACGGACAGTCAAATTAATTAATTAATATGATTAAATATCATACATATAAAATCAAATATGCATTTGAATGCATATCTCTCTCATAACTTATAGTTTTAATATGAATCTCATTCATATTAATTTTAACTCGTAGTTATTATATGAATCTTATTCATATTAATTAATATTTGAATCTTATTCAAATATACTACTCTCTCATATTATATAGTTCAATTTTGAATCCTATTAAAAAAAAAAAAGTAACCTTATATTATAATGTATCTATATACATTATAATGTTTCTTATACAATTAAAGCGCATTCTTTGTATTTAATATGAACAATTCAAATTCTTCAAAACTCTTTGATCCTTGTTTTTACCTGTTAGTGAGCTAGTAGAAGACTTAATGAACTAACAGATTATAAGCTTCAATGATCTGAGATTAACTAATTAAATTAATCAACATTCATTAACTATGGGTCACTCTATTATTCACACTATAGACTATTTTGTGTTTATGGATATAACCATTACAAGAAACTCGATCCTTCACAAGTCATTTGTAATTACAATTGTGTCAAATTATTGTTTTATCCCTGTAATTATCTCTTGCTCAAGTTCTACTGGTCCTCTAATGAACAATCTATTTATGGTCCTACCATAAATAAAATCCCTCTTGGACCAATGAGAGGGAGGGCCCCATTGTTCAAGACCTAGAGTAGCACTTAAGGGAACAAATGTTTTACTTATCCTAAAGTTAGAAATGAGTGAATTTCATCTCATGTAGTTAAGTTCTCAGTTCCGCATTTAGCTTGTCTCCAAAATGGTAGGTTTATTGAGTCAAGAAATCGGGTCACTCTCACCCATACAAATTAAAGGACAAGCTATCACAGACTAACCCTTTGTATAAGATACTCTCACTCACATTTCCTCACATGAACGATTTGAATCAAATCGTTTGTAATGATTACAAAGTGAATCTTGAACATGATCCGCCCGTATGTTAATCAAGTATTGTTCAAGTTATATGAAATAAATCTTGGATCTTAGTTTATTGGATTGAGTTATGCAAGTCTAAATGTTTAATAAAATAACTCTTTATTTTATTAAATAAATAATTTATTTATAGATTACAAACCACGAGATTTAGGACATAGACTTCAACATATATATGATGTTCAAAAGGTGATATATATATATATATATATATATTTTAACAATTTTGGAGTGGAGGAAGCGGTTTTTGGGAAATATTTTGATTGAAATCAACTGTTTAGAACTTTTGGTAATGAAAATCTAATGATTGTTTATGTGTTCTTTTACAGACCATTTATTATATTGATTTTAAAGAGAGAGAAAAGATGTTATATCAAATTATTTTTTGAACGAACGTCAATTTATTTTTTTTTTCTTTTTATATTAGTTTAATACTTATTAAGCGAATTGAAAGTTTCAATGTGTTATTAGAATGAGTGAGAAATTTATTTTCATGAATTTTTTAACAATATTAGGAACCCTAGATAAAAGATAAGATTAAATTTATTAAATAAATTGTACGACATAAATATCAATATATAAAAAAATTATATATCAACTTCTACAAAAAACTATATTTCAAAAATTATAACATGTGCATTGCACATAGTAATTTGCTATTAAAAAATTGCCTATGGTATGATTTTCTATAGGAAGTCCAAAAATTCTATGACATATTTTTATAACATTTTTCATCGTTATATTTGCTATTAAATATTAGTTATAACATTTTATTGTCAGCGTTATGAAAATTTTCTTCATTAAAAAAATTGAAATATACTTTTTATAGCTTTTGTCTAGTGCATAGAAAATGCTATTAAAAGTTAAAACAGAAACTTTTAATAACATAAAAGTGGTATAGTTAAGTCTTTTACTATACTTTTTTAATGTTAAGAACAATGTTATGCTTAGCTATTTTTTGACAATACTATAAAACGTTTTCATAGCATTAAAATAACACAATTGAAAGTAGACTTTTTATAATATCTGTTATGCCAACGTTTCAAAAATGTTTAAAGGTCTACGATAACATATTTCTAATACTGTCGAAAGTAATATTTTTTGTAGTGAATTTACTCCTTTTTCATAGATGATGATCAAAATAAGCTCGACTTGATTATATTTCTTCATAAATCCACTACCCATCTTTTCTCTCAACTATAATTTTATCCTACTTCATCAAGGTGACAATATCTTTTTTCTTCACTTGGATCTCTCTTTTTTTCTTTTTTTTTTTTTTTACATTGGATTTTTCCTATATATATTGGACGGTGTTAAGAATATTCTGATTAGATGTTCAAACTCTTATAAGTAACACATTCATCTATTAGTCTACCTATTAGCCTCCATCACTATCTTGTACACTATTATTTGGTTATATAATGTCTATCCTCACAACCTTATAAATAGAAATTGTAGAATGCATTGTAAACCTATCTCAAGAAATACATTTGATTTCCATTTTCTCTTTCTCTCCATTTTCTCTTTTGTTCTACTTATTGTTCTCTTTTACCTCTTATTTGTAACACAATGTATGTATTGACAAGTACTTCTTTTTCTTCAATAGATGTACCTATTAGATAAAAGATAATGACAATGGTATGTAGCAGAAAAAAAATTGCATTGAAAGCTAAATGTGAAAATATGCAAGTAAATAATTTAAATGTCAGATAAAAACATGTTGCGTAAGTTTTATGAAAATGTGGATATAATGTATATTTTTTTAAAAAAAAATTATCATAAAAATACTCAAATTAACACACAACCATTTCACCATTTTAAAATAAGTTTAAACCTTTGAACAAAAAAGTTTAAATTTCTTCTTATTATTATTATTAATATTTGCCTACCTTGTGAGATTTTTGTTTTATTTTTAATATATTAAGTAGATTTTTTCATGAGAGAATGAAAAATTTTCGTTGATATGTGATTCGATATCGACATGGGGGAGGGACAAACTGATACTTCTATTATATCATAAAAAAATCTATGAAACATAAAAAATAAACAACAAAATATCACTAAAATATAATATAAATAATAAACATGTTAACTTATTTTAAAATCACAATATATTTATTACTAATTTAAACAGCTATTTTCAAATATTGAAAAATAAACAAAAATATTTATAAGTATAGTAAAATTTCATTATCTATGATAGACCTAGACCACAATAGACTACTATCTGTGTCTATGATAGTAGTCAATTGTAGTCTACCCCGGATAGACGATGATATTTTGTTATTACTTATAAATATTTTCAACATATTTTTCATTTAAAATAATTTTCCTAATGTTTTAAATTTATTTTTTGAATTCTTTGTTTCTATGATTTTTCTAGAAATATCCATCGAAATCCACATTTTATCAATATTTCCATCGAAATTTTCGTAAAATTAAGACTTCGATACTTTCATCGAAATCGACATTTTGAACGTTTGGAAACAAGGTACACTAGATCAACATACTAAAATTAATGCAATGCTAATATATTGGCTATATTTCAACAGTCTCTTCCAAAAATATCAAATTCCCCATCCAAAGTCGGTGCCAAAACTAAGTAGTTAAAAACAAAAGGAAGAGTCTCTTACGCAGTGACCATGAGAATCAAGTAACAAAAGGTTCAGCCAAACAATCCCTTAAGATATCTATGGAACAGCATCATACATCCTTTTTATAAGAAAGAAAAAAAAAACCACACATTATTCCTCCAGATGATGCCCTTTTGTTTACTCCTGCACCCACAAATTGACCTTTCATATCAGACAAGTATACAATGTCTCCAAAGACAAAAAAACAAATTTTATGCAATAGAATTCACCATAATTCATTCATAACCTCTGGCTTTCACTACTCACTACTAACAAAAGTCCTCACTTTGATCGTCATGGGCCATGACTCATGGCTGTTAAATACATTTTTTAAATTTCTCTCTCATACGTCCAACCAGTGAAACTATCCACTACATTGTTCTAGCCTTTCAAAATTTTTAGTCTTGCTCATCCCTAACAGTGACATCATCTAGTTATAAATGGGACCCATTGAAGTATCTAACAGAATGACCCTTAACTTCACTCGCTTCCTCTGACCTGTCCTATCATTCTGTCAGGAGTTAACTTGAACAAACTAGGAAAGGAGGCAGGTCTCTGTCATTAACTAACTTATTTGTGTAAGGATATGTAGTGACTTCAGATTATACATGCTTTCTCAATGTTAATGCAAAATAGAAGCACTGGAGCAGTGTGAAGTTTTCAAGGGAAATCTTTTTTGAATCAAGTTGAATTGGTTTTTTGCGATGTTGAAACTTGAAGGGTACTCATATGCAGTAGCAACAACAGAGAAGAAGATATCTCATACCTCGTCGTCGTCGTCGCCGCCATCTTCCTTATTCTTCTTGAGGCGAGTAGTACCACCCTCTTTAACAATGGGCAACTTCATCTGACCGAAAGGTGTGTCGACATGAATATTCCCTTTTATAGTGTAGCCAGTTCCTCTTCCCCTAATCATATCCCAAAGTGCCGAACCGAAGTCCTTTGGCCTGAAGGTGATGGGTAAGTCGACATGACTGATCCCATTTTTATCAATGGGTGTAAATTCGGAGAGATCAGTGCGCCCAATACTAACATCAGAGAGCCAGACTTCACAGTCTAGGTCCTTCAATCCCAACTCAAAGTCATTCTTATTTTCCAATTTCAAATGGAGAATGGCAACAGTTTCTTCAAATGAAAATCTCTGGAATTGTATCTTCTCAATATCGACATCGGGCTTGTAAGGAATAGGGATCTCTCCAGTTTTCTCAAGTGGCAACGTCAGCCTCCCAAAAACTGGCACATCCACAATCAGATCAACCTTGATCCTGTATGGAATGATACTGCCAGGTTTAATGTCATTATATGTGTTCCTTATATCATCATAAACCAACTTCACAGGAATTTTGACAGTCTCCTCTCCATGAGCATGAATTGTTCCAGCATCAGGAATCAGCCCAGAGATCAGTTTCCTGCCATCACTCTCTATCAAATAGTCAATGTCCACTAGGGGAATAGGAACAGGATTAGGGTTTTTAATCAGAACATCAACAACAATCTCAGCTTTCTCTAGACTGATCGATGGAATATGAATCCCACTGACATCGGCCGTCGGCTTCCCGAAACCGATCGTTTCTTCAATCTTTTCGCCGATGTCGTGAATGAAATCTTTCACTTTATCAAGGAATCCACCCTTCCCTTCACCTTCATCTTCCTTGTGGTCTTTGTTTTTATCACCCCTTTCCACGATCTCAGGTTTATCAGAAGATGCCATAACTTCATTGCAAATTACAAAAGCATAAATTTAGAACTATTCTCATACTAACTCGGTTGTAAAATGATAAAAATGCAATTGTGATGCAGCAAAAAAAAGGTATTTAGGCTAACTTCATGACCAAACAAGGGAAATCCATCCCTTAGATTGAGAGAGCACTCTCCCAGAACAATGTTATATATTCAAAATGAGGCTAAGACAATTAACTAATTAATTCTGGTTAAATATTAATAAATCTAAATTAACAACTAAACTAAATTATTAATTAAAATATACTATTATCCTACAATTCTCCTCATCAAATTGGATGATAAAGTAAACAAAATATCTCTCGAGCAGAAGAAAAATGCATAGTTTTACTCAGCAACATGAACCAAAATTCAATAGACTCGGATCAGAAATATTGTTTCAGAAACAAATTACGAGGGAGAGTAAGACACTTTTGCCTTGAAAGTTTGTAAACGTCTACCAAACTAATCACACATCATAAAATTAAAGAAACCAGCGAATCTCAAGAAATAATACAAAAGGCATTAACACAGTTTAGCAATAAGAAATGTTCGATTTGCAGAACAAAACCTCGAAAGCAACCGATTGAGGACCTAAATCAGATTATGAAAGTGGATCGGATCGGATCGGATAAAAAAATTTCAGATGAAGAGGCAATCAGAAAAGTGAAACAAGCATATAGGAAGAGGATGTAAGAAATGAAAAGAAAAACGAAGAGAAAATCAAACAGAACAGAAATAAAAGGGAAGAATGAGAGTAGAAATTTGAAAAGAAGTAGAAAGGAGAAGAAATAACCTGAGAGAGATCGGAAGAGCAATTGGAGCGGAAGGAACTGAAGTAAGAAGAAGAAGAGAGTCAAATAAGGAAAATGAGGAAAGAAATTTAGATCCAAAGAAAGAGGATGAAATGATTGATCAGATTAGCGCCAAGGGACACGTCGGTGGCCTTTACGCGTTGCCGACCAATTTTCTTTCCATTAATTATTCACGTGGCTCCCACACACACGCCACATTAGTATACGTACATACATATATGTACGTGGTTTTTTTTTTTTTTTCTTTTTTTTAAGATTTGAATTGTTTTTGTTTTTTCTACATTGAAATGAGCGGTATGTGGTTAGGTGCAGCTAATCATTGTCCTATATTTCAACTAATTAAACTATTATTTTTATTTTCTTTAATTTCATGAATACTTTTAGTAACAAAATATCCTCAAAATTTTAGGGGTAGTTTCAAATATAGCAATCGGTCTAAAAGTATTAGCAGATATACGACAATATAATAATATGTGCAAATATAGCAAAATTTAGATATAACTCTCTGAGTCTATTAATCTATAATTGATAGTCTATAATAGGTGGACTCCTCAATGATATGAGATATCATCGATAGACTCTATTAGTGATGTGAGATATCACCGATATACTCTATCCGTGATTAGAGTTTATGACGCATAGGTTTATATTTGTTTGAAATCTATATCAATGATAACGAATGATAGAGTTCATATAGCATATAGAAATCTATTACTTATATAAAATAGCTATTTATGGACTTTTATTACGTACTTTTAAGCTTCAATTATAGATAGTTTAGTTGCGGCTTAGTTAATTCTAATTCTTTTTGTGCTTTGAAAAAGAGTTTGCATCACATTACTTTGTTTGTTTGTTTTTTGGTTGAGTTGTCAATGAAAGAGATGGAGAAAATAAAATTGGAGGAAGAAAGTGAAAAAATGGAGAAACAAAATAAAAATATTTGTTTGAAATTTATTAGTGATAAAAGAGATAGAATATATGTTAATTATGCATTGTGAAGTTTGTCAGTCATAATAGTCCATCTTTGATAGATTTAGGTTGTGAATTAAAAGTATGTTAGTGATAGATTTCTATTACTGATAAGCTTTTAACTATGAAAAAAAACTATAGTAATAAAGGCCATGAGCATAATTCAACTGACATAAGATATTGATTTTTTATTAAAAAAAGTCAAAAGTTCTTATCCCATAATTATAGTGCTAGAAAATATAGTGATAAACATCAACAAAATAACAAGAGACAGAGGGGAAACAAACTTATAAAGAAGAGAAAAGTCAATGAAAACAAGATATAACTAAAGAAAGAGAATATTATACGAAAATGGACATATAAGGAAAATGAAAGAAAAAAATTACAAAGTTGAAAAGAAAAATTACAATGTTAATAAAGAATGAGAAACATGATGAACAAAAACAATAGAAGAGATCATTTGAAAAAAAAATCGAACCAAGAGGTCAGAGGATAGAATCTTCCAATAGCACATGTTGTTGATCTCAACAAAAAAATATGTCTGACAAAAATAAAAATAAAATAAAGAAGGAGATTTAAGAAAATCCCTATATTTGCAATTCTCTTAAAATATTACTATACACATAATTATTAGCCCGCAAAATACTACCCATTACAATTACCCAAAATTTTATAATAAAATGTAAAAATTATATTTGTGTAAAATTCTTTCAGGATAACATCTTTATGATATGACTCCTAATTATGGATTGTTCCTATGACACTTTGAACAGATAGTTATATATTCTGACTATTTCAAGTCAATAAATTATCATTTTCACCTTTTTGTTGTTTTTAATAAGCATTTCTATTCATGCTAAATTTCGTTACGAGAAAATACACTTAATCTGTACGTGATAACAATGATGAATACGTAATTTGGAGAAGAACATGACCCACAAGATGAAAGGATTTGCACATAAGTGTGGTGCACGTTGATAGCTCTAAGAAAGAGCTATAATTCCTAGTTTAATTTAAGCTTGTAAATGGAGTTTTAATATTTAATTATCCTATTTTTGTAGGTAAATTCATCCAGGAGGCAAAGAAACCCTTTAGAAGAAAAACGAGCCAAAAATGAGCTAATTGGGAGGTTGGATGCACCAATTGTGAAAAAGTCACAAAATTTATGACAAGGTATATTAATGTGAAGTTGTTTTAAGACATCAAGGAATCTTTTGAACTATCGTTGTCGTCCTTCTTTTTCAACCTGTTGGGGAATGGCGGTGGAACATGCAAGACTTCACTTGCTTGTTTTTGTTCTTTGGTCGCATCAGGTACTTGCGACATAAGCTATGGATTGATTGGTTGGGAAGAGTTTCTCTTATGTAATTTTACAATATCATGAGATTGATCTAAAGATTTAGATGAAGATGCTGAAAAATTACTGGTCGGAGTAGAGGTAGTTGAGTCATAGTTGTCAATTTTTTCTGCGGTGGATGGAAGTTCAATTTCTGCAGAGGATTCAATTACTTGTGTCATAGGAGTCTTTACTGGCTTAGCTTCTCTGGTAACAGTTGGCACATGGGTTGTCAATTTTCCACTACACAGTATCATAGCTTGACATGCTCTTTTCCATTTCCTCGGGGAGCTTCAGAATTACTTGGTAGGGTGCTAGGTTGCCTATTTTTCAAATCATTAGCAATTTGCCCTACTTGGACCTCTAAGTTCCGTTGATGAAGCTTGTTATCAGATTAACATATCGTTTTTCTAGATGTATTCCTTAAGAAGCATATCCAACGATGAAGATACTTAGAATTGGATGCGTGATTAGGTTGTAATGTGGTATGTTCTAGTTTTGCTGATGACCATTGTGCTGATTAAACCCAGGAGGATTACCTCTATGCGCCTGCTACTATTGATGTTGATTCTTTGGCCCCGATTGGTCTTGGTTCCCACCCCAAGAAAAATTGGGATGGTTCCTCCAAGTTAGATTATAAGTGTTACTAAACGAGTTGTTGTGGATAGAAAATACCGCTTGTGGGTCCTGTAGACAAGCATCAATGAGTAGGCTTCTCCACACTGATTACAGCTTATTGTTGCCGCTTGTGTCATTGTGTTCAATTGAGCAACATTTCTATTCAAGGCTCCTTGATTAATCGCCATGGTTTGAAGGAAGGAGGTAACAATGGCCATTTGGGCAGCTAATAAGCTCACCGCATCTGCCTGCACTATTGCTGCCTCAACTTTCCTTCTCTCAGCATTCATGTTGTCATAACCGTCATCAACCCAATCATCTGTGTTCCTTGAAATCCGATCCAAAATCACTTTAGCTTCTATGTAGTTTTGTCCACAAATCCCTCGGCTATAGAGGCATTTGCTACTACCTGTGTGGCTCTATTCAGTTTGTTGTAGAAGGTTTCCATCAAAACACAGTCAGGAATGCCAATATGCGGGCAATTTCGTACAAGATTCCTGAATCGAAGGTGGTGCTTAGAGTTTCTGTATCTCCCTACTCAAAATATAACATATCCCGCCGTCTCCTTACGTTAACAGCTGGAGAGAAAAAGTTTTTCATAAAGCATTCAACCAACTGATCCCAGGATACTATCTCATTCGCTTCAAGGGAATATACCCATTTCTTGGCCTCGTCTCGGAGAGTGTAAGGGAATAGAGATAAACGGATCCCTTCTGGATTAATGCATGGGATGGAGAAAGTATTGCACATCTACACGAATTTTGTAAGATGGGCGAGCGGATCTTCACCCTGCAGCCCTGCAAACTATCCAACATTTTGAATCATCTGCAACATTATTGGTTTAATCTCAAACCTTGCGTTCTAGTCAATAGTTGGCCTCGTAATTCCAAGTGAGAAGTCATAAAGGTTTGAGACCGCATAATTCCTCATAGGAAGGTTGCAATAAGAAACAAGGAGAATAGGGTCTTGTCCTTGTTCGAACAAACCATTCACCTCAGTTGAATTGTTCTAATTGTTGTTGTTGTTAGTCATATTCCTTCTGCGTCTATTACAGTTTTGTGTAGCTCTGCGACGGAAAGTCCTTTCAATTTCGGGGTCAATATTGAGCTCAAGTTCTATTCTCGTACTCTTATGAATTGGCAAAATTTTCAAGCAATCCATTGAATCTTGCATAAAAAAATGTACATAGTTTGAAGGATTAAAGACAATCTCTCAAAAGATATATAGAGATTAGCTCTCTAATTTCGTCAAAATTGGTATCTTTCTCGTTCTCCACACTCTAATCTCACTTCAAAACTAATCACTCTCCCCATTTCGTTGAGAAAAAAACTAAATTTTTAACCTCTATTGGTTGTAGCGTTGCAATGCTCAATGTCAGCGTCATAATGCTTGCTTGCGCGTGGGTGCTGTCTTTTTTTCCTTTCCGTCAACCTACTAGCATTGCAATGCTCTGGGATAGCATTGCAACACTGCCCTATTGTGTAGAAAATTGGTGCTCTCTGTCTTCTAGCGTTGAGGTGATAAGGGGCCTTCACAAATTCCAGCGTTGCAACGCTTCTTCAGACGGCGAAGTGGTAATTTTCTTGAATTCTTCTAATTAGGTGGTGTTTGGTTCGTTTTTGCTCCTTTTCGCTCTAAACTTCTTCTAATGAGTCGAAAGAGTACCTGAGACTATTTTACCTATAAAATTGAGATAGTAAGAAAAGTAATAGTATAAAATAAGGGGAGTTAACATGTAAAATATAGTTCTTTTCAAGACCTATCACTTGAGAAACTCGTAATTGGGTTATACTTGGCTTGATACAAGAAAACTTGTGATTAGCGCATACGTACACAATATTAACACCACATACTCATGATAGTGTAGTTCAAAATATACGCAACAAGTTTTATTGTCAGGGATTTGGCCATTAATTGAATATTGGATTTTTGTGATTTTTGTAGGCACCCCTTTCTCTTTCTGGAGTATTATTGGGTTAAGCGAAGAGCCGCAAATAGTATGGGGTTTATGTTTGATTAATCAATTCTTGAGGTATTTCTATAATTTTCTTTTTACAATTTGTTGTTCTTCAATGTTCTTCTTGTAATTTCAATAAAATCTCTTAAGATTGAATTGACAACTCAATTTTAATAGATTTTTGTATGCAAAATTACATGGCTCTTTAGCAAAAATTTAATTGCGTTGCAAGAACTAGTAATCTTGAATGAAAATTTTGACTTTTTCCTATTTTCTTGAAAAGATTTTCTAGTTTAGAACATTCAAATTATTCAATCTTGGTTTTAGTCTTTTTAATTTCAAGAATGTCATAGTTGAGAAAATCCAAAAATGCATGCAATTTAGGAATTAAATGTGGAATTTCTTTATGAAGCATTTGTAAACTAAATTCAAGTTAATTGATAAAAATTAGGTTAATTGGCTATTAATTGACCAATTTAGATTAGTTAACTAATTAGGGCATTAGAGCCTAGCCCTTAATGAACTATGGAACAATTTAATTGGATAAAACCAATTAAGTCAATGATGGAATTAGATTATTCAACATAAAATCCCTAAGATTCTTTTTCATTGAATTTCTTAAAACTTCTCTCATATCAATCTCATTACTAAAAATTTCATATAAATTCTTGTTTTTACTTTTATTTAGTTTTTCTAAAACCAACCCCCAATTTGGATTTCAGACTCAATTTGCCAATTAATATAAGTTCCCTGAGGATCGATCTTGTACTTCCACCATTACTACATATTAGTCTTAGTTGTTTTGCGTGTTTTACAAATTTTATTTGTTTTGGGTTAAGTTGAACCAACGATATCGTTTTTAGCTCGAACAAATTAGCGTCATTGCCGAAAAATCGTGCAATTGGCTTATTTGAATTTTGAATTCCTTTAAAAAAAATTAAAAAGTAAGAAAAGCAATAAATCCAAAAATAGTTTGTATAATTAAATTTCCTTTTGTGCATGACCCACTCCTCTAGGAGTGTATTTTGTGATTTGATTATAGACATTGACCATGAGGAGAGGCGACTAAAGAACAAGAGGAGAAGAAGAAGAATTTGAAGAACAAGCTTTTGAAGATCAAGAAAAGGAGGAACCAACATAAACAAACATTATAGGAGAAGAAATCGAGTAAACCTTGTGAGAGCTTGTGGAGCCGGATTACAACCAACAACCATTATGCATAGTGTACCTAAAGACTACCATTCCATTTGAATCCAAACCGGGACTTGTGCATCTCTTGCCTACATTTAGAGGATAACTCGATGAGGATTCGCACAAACACATGAAAGAATTCCATCTAGTATGTGATGGAATGCGCCCGCATGGGGTAACCCACGAACAACTTAATCTTAGGGCCTTTCCCTTCTCTTTGAAGGATATGGCCAAAGATTGGTTGTACTACTGCTGGCGGGATCCATCACTACATGAAATGGGTTGAAAAATAAATTCTTAGAAAAAATTTCCCTACATCTAAGGCATATAATATTAGAAAAGAAATTTATGGCATTAAGTAATTGTATGAAAGTTAATTTATGAATATTATGAAAGATATAAACAACTTTGTACTTCATTTCCTCATCATCAAAATTCTGAACAATATCTTATCTAATATTTCTATTCAGGTTTGCTTCCATCGAAGAGGAGCAATATTGATGCTGTCACCAGAGTTGCTCTAGCTGACAAGACGCCCCCCGAAGCTAATCAACTCATATCCACTGTTGCAGAAAATTCTCAAAATTTTGAATCAAGGACTCTCGACTACAACATTGCTCAATCCAAAGAGGTAAGTGAGCTTAGAACTTAAGTTTCTAATCTTGTGTCTCTTTTTACACTGTTTGCTCAAGGCGGTCTCCCTCCAGTTAAGACATGTGGAGTAACGAGACAAACTTTTGAAGCTTGCCCACAAGCTCAAGTGAATGCAATAGGAGGCTTCCAAAGGAAGTATGATCCACATGGACAAACCTACAATCAAGGGTGTAGAGATCATTCTAACTTCAAATGGGGATCTCAAGGACAATTTGAAAACCGAAACTAGTCTTCCTCATCATCTTCCTTAGGTATGTCTTAGAGGATGTTGTAAAATCACTAGCTGACCACTCTTTGAAATTTCAACAAGAACTTAACCAACTTCAAAAAGAAAACATTTAACTCCAACAAGAGACCAAATCACTCCAACAAGATACAAAACCTTTCTAACAAGAAACAAACAATACTTCACCAATTTGGGGACTCAAATAACCCAACTAACAACTGTGGTAAGCAAGCTAGAAAGCAAGTCCTTCGAAAAGTTTCCTGCCCAACCGGAGCACGCAAACGTAAGTGTTATAACTCTTAGGAGTGGAAAGGAGATTCCCTTCTCCTCTTCTCAAGAAGCTAGCTCGGTTTAATCGTCTTCCAAGAAGTAAGAAAAGGTAATGAATGAACAAGAGAGCAAGGTAAATGAACCAAAGAAGGCTCCTATTTTTCCCAAGGTATGTGATTCCTCTCCTCCTAAAGTAGAACCCTATGTACCTAAGGCACCATTCACTAGTAGATTAGCAAAGCTTAAGGGAGAAAATGCCAATTTAGAACTTATTGAAATGTTTAAGAAGGTACAAATCAAGATCCATTTGCGTAATGCTATTCGACAAATACCTACGTATGCTAAATTTTTTAAAGACTTGTGTACTAGGAAAAGAAAAGGGAATAAAGAGGAGAGAGTAACCATTAGCAAGAATGTCTCTGATTTGTTAAAGATATGCCTAAAAAAATGTAGAGATCCATGAATGTTTACCTTACCATGCAAAATAAGAGAAAGAATCATACGCATTCTATGCTCGATTTAGGAGTTTCAATAAATGTTATGTCTTACCATATTTATGAAGACCTAAAATTGAATGACCTACAAAAGCTAATGTTTGCATACAATTAGCCAATAGGTCATACATACAACCTCTAGGCATAGTTGAGGATGTCTTGTTGAGAATAGGTGAATTGGTTTTTTCCGTTCATTTTTCTATCTTGAAAATGGATGAACCTTACACTACGTCTTCTTCTAATATTTTACTAGGAAGACCCTTCATGAAAACTGCAAAAAAAAAAAAAAAAAAAAAAAAAAAAAAAAAAAAAAAAAAAAGAATTGATGTAGATAAGGGACTTTATCAATAGAATTTAATGGAGAAGTATCATTCAACATTTATGATGCGGTGAAATTCCCAGAAGAGTACTTGTCTCTTTCCTCTATTGATTTGCATAATGAGATAGATGATGTTGTTGATTCCATGTTGTATGAAAATTTTAATTGTTTGATAGCTCCCTCTATAAATTATGACTTTGATTGGATTTCCCATAATTTTTCTCATGCATCTCATAATTTTTGTGATCATAATGTTTCAAACAAAAAGCATGTTTCTAATTCTTCTCTTGAAATTTGCAAAAATGATCAATCTTCTTCAAAAGATGATGATTTAAATTCCTCCAACAAATTTTGCCAAAATGTTGATACTTTAAAAATAAATTCAAAATTTCAAAACAAAGTTTGTTTGAAAGAAAAATATTCAACTCATGATTCTATTTCTAAATATGTTTGAAATAACAAAAACAAAAATAAGGCTTCTAACTTTTGCTCTGTTTTTAAAGTGCAGTTGAAAGGAATTGAGTCCAAGACTCTCCCATCTCCTAAGAAGAGAAATTCCTTGAGTAGTTGTTTCAAGAATCCCAAGAAGAAAGGCCTAAAAAGACTGAGAATTTTGATGTTCCTTGAAATAGGAAAAATTTTCAAGGTGAACGGGCATAAGCTTAAATTCTACAACGAAGGGTATGTAAACCAAGTTTGATCGGTCTTGCATTTGACCCCTCTCTTCACCAACATCGAGCAAGTGACTCTAAAAATTTGCAAAACAGGATGAGTTTTCTTTCTTTTCTTTTTCAATTTTTTTCTTTTCTTTTTCTCTTACTTTATTATTTTTGTATTTCTTAGAATACACTGTTAATAAATAAAAGAATGAAAGAATAATTGATTTTTCTTTTCCTTTGTAGGTAAACTCAAGAAAAAGGAAAGCTCAAAGAAAAACAAAAACAAGGAATTCTCACAGTCAAAAGAATGAGCAACCAAAAAAACCAGGGAAGTTTCTCTCTAACATCCCTTACTTTTTGTTCTTGAACATATATGCATAGTTAAAATATTGAGGACAATGTTCAATTTTTAAGTTGGGAGTGGGAAACATTGCATGTTTTTTATATTTTTTCATAGAAAAATGAGCCTTACTAAAAGTTTTACTCTATAATGATATATAAATGCATGTCTGGAACCCTAGAGCATTTGAGCTCAGGTTAGATTTAGAATTTGTCATTTTGTTAATATCTTGACTATATGTTTGTGGTTCTATGATGATGACTTTGAGATTGTGAATCATGATTTCTTTTTAATACTCCAAAAGACTATTTCGCTATAAATGAATAAATGCATGGTTGATTGAATGCATAGAAACACAAAATAAAAGAATCACAATCATTTTGTTTTATGTTCTCATTAGATTTTTACACAATCATTTCTTTTTTATCGATGAAAATTTTGATGACACATTCTTTTTAGCAAAGATACAAACATAATTTTAGACATTTTAAAATTTTCAAACCAAATTTTGGAACCATTTTTCAAAAGAAAATTTATTTTCCTTTTAATTTCATAAAAAAATCGAATGCTTTGTTTTTATATTTATTTAGAATCTTAGACTTTTAGAAATATCATTTCTATTTGATTTTCTTTGTCACCCCAATAGGACAACTTTTGGTCTCGAGAACAACTTGTTTTAGAAGCAAGTCTAGACAAAGAGGAATAAAAAGAGCCTAATATTAACAAAAAGAAAAAAAAATAGCTAGCATAAAAAATATTAAAAAAAAAAAAAAGCAAGCTTACAAAATAACATAACTTTCATTAACGTGTGTGTGTGTGCATGGATAGAGGTGAAAAGAGCTACCTCCATCGTGTCTAGTTATGGCCCAAAAGAAAAGAGCAATAGGTTTTGGACGGTGTGAGTGTGAAAGCTATCCCTCTAGGCAAAAGAAATGTCAGTTAAGATTTGTGTGCATGAGTTTATAAAAGGCACCCTTGTCTTAGAATTGCCTTTCTTTTTTGTAAGTTTAGGTATATCTTAGACCGATAATTGAGCCAATATAGGGCGAAGAAGAATTGAGAGTTAGATAGAACCTTTCCACTAGCCTTAGACTCTTAAATAAACAAAAACGTTTCTTTCATAATTTTGGTAGAAAAAGAACTTTCTTTTCAAAAATAAGTCTCAATTGATTGTTAGTAAATTTTAAACTTCTAAATGATTCTATTGTATCAATGCTTCCTTGATTGTTGAGAAAAAAGTTAGGAATGAAATATTTGTGTAAGTCGAGTGAGCATATAAACATTTTGAATGAACAAACAAATAAATGAATAAACAATTAAGTGATTCACATCTTGATTGAATGTATGTTTTCAATTTTATTTACTCGGGACGACTAAGAGCTAAGTTGGAGGTATTTTGATAGGTCTTGAAAAGAACTATATTTTACATGTTAACACCCCTCATTTTATACTATTAATTTGCTTAATATCCCAATTTTATAGGTAAAATAGTCTCAGGAGCTCTTTCGACTCATTAGAAGAAGTTTGGAGCTAAAAAGAGCAAAATTGAGCTAAAAACACTTAACTTAAAGAATTCAAGAAAATTACCATTTCGTCATCCGAAGGATTGTTGCAACGCTCGAATTTGTGAAGGACTAATGCCACCTCGACACTAGAAGACAGAGAGCACCAATTTACTGCAAAACAGGGCAGCATTGCAATGCTATCCCAGAGCGTTACAACGCTATGTAGGTTGATGAAAAAAAAATAAAGCGCACGTGCCTTGCGCAAGCAAGCATTGCGACGCTGACATTGAGTGTTGCAACGCAACGACCTTCAAAGGTTAAAAATTTAGTTTTTCTCAACGAAATGGGGAGATTGATTAGTTTTGAAGTGAGATTAGAGTGTGAGTATTGGGGTTGATGCCCTAAACTCTCGTTGGGTCCTATAGTTTGTAAACACTATATTGAACAAACATTTGTGATGTAATAATATATGATATTTTCTTCATAATTGTCTATGAAACATGGGATGTTTTATTTGCTTTACCACAAAATAAACTAAGATCCCTGGTTGTCGTTGTAACTTAAGCATGTATGTGGAGACATACAGGTGGATCATACCTTGAGTGATAATCAAAATGGTCTGTAGTATATGGATAAAGGAGGGAAACCTTATCCTGGTGACGCTACGGATGCGACCCACTTTGTAGAATAGTTACAAGTATTGTGACTTGCTACAGATGGTCTGATTCTGATCATTCATGTGGAGACATGTGTGCGGGGGTGTCCTATACAAAGAAGTTTGTATAAGACCGGACCACGAAGTGTAATAGTCTTGTTATACATCGCCATTCATGACAGAGACTTCACTTCACTAGGATGACCGTAGGTAACATGACCTCAATCCTGAGTGAGTTGGGAACTCTTACCTTTGAGGGTGGTCCTTTGATTTACATGGGTGCTAGTGGCCAAATTGTCGACTCAAACCTATCACTTTGGGGATTCGTCTGATTTGGGAGCTGGGAACACAGCTACACAAGATGGAATTCACTTCTTCCCCGAAGTAGGGGTAAGTAGATAGATTGCTCCTTTAAGGGTTGATTTCAGGGCTTGAACGATGTGGTACCACACACCTTCTCATGGCTCGAGAGGTTTTCACACATAGTAAGACTATGTTGTATTGTTCATTAGAGGGATCAGTGATACTTAAGAAGTTAGATGTAACTACAAGAGAAAAACGGTAAATTGGCCTAACTATACTTACGAGCATCTTTGAAGGGTTATCATACAGTTGATTAATTATATCCGATGGACACAAAAATATATCTATGGTGAGAAGAGTGCAGCTGTCGATCTTTAGTGGAATGCCTGGCAGTTAACGGATGGTGGATCTGGTGGATAAAGAGTTTAGTCAGCTATTCACGTACCGTTGGAGCTTCAAGCCATAGGTCCATAAGGTCCCCTTGGTAGCTCAATGGATTCAAGTTGAGAATCATTTTTTGGGTCAGTTTGAAATGTTCAAATTGACAAGAGGGAGTTTGATTATATACGATATGATTAAACTGGTCGATTATATATGATATAGTTGACATGAGGTATGAGATACATTAATTGGAGGAAAATGATATAAATATGATTTATATCTAGTGGAGGAGAAAAGGACTATGGTTTATATGTTTCATATGACGTGGTATTTAAACTCTAGGTTATAAATATAATATGATTATATTTATTTTTAATTAAACAATTATGAGATAATTGTTGGTGGTTTTTCTCCATAACTTAAACGAGATAGTGGGAGGTTACATTCAATTTTTGTAATTGAAGGATCAAATGAAAATAGTTTTCATTTTGCAAAGAGATCAGATAATCGCATCACGATTAGTACACTGCTCATCGTTTACCTAACGAGAGCATACACGATAGCACTAGTTTTACTAAATGATCGTGTACACGCGCAGCTTTCCTAAATGATCGTCTAGATTTTACTAAGCGATCAAGAGCGCAAGTGATTTCACCTAAACGATCGTCTAAACGATCAACCCTGATTCACTAAACGATCGTGCACCTTTTGCTAAACGATCAAGCATCCATCTACACGATAGACACTAAATCTCTCCCACTTGCTTGGACGTTATAAAAGATTGTAGTTTCCTCCTCCTCTCTACCAGATCCAACAGAGCCCACACCTCTTGGATTCTCACTTCAGATTTCAAGCCTCAATTTTCCAATTAATAAAGGTTCCCTGAGGATCTATCTCATGCTTCCACTATTACTACGTATTAGTCTTAGTTGTTGTGCATATTTTACATATTTCATTTGGTTTGGGTTAAGTTGAACTAATGCCATCGTTTTTAGCTCGAACATCAAGTAAAAGCCAAGGTCAAATACGAAGATTGGTACTAAGAGGGCGATGGTTGAGCGTGAGTATGTGACAGATCTAGTGCACTTTTAGTAAAGTCAAGTGTATTTATCTAACTAAACTATGTGACCTAAATATCTAAGCTAACAGAGTTTCCTTTGAGAAAATTTCTGAGAGAATGTGAGGAAGACAGTAGTCTTAACGTGGTAGAAAATACATGGAGAAAGCAGGGTTTGGGGGAGACTAATGTCGCTTTTCTAAGCTTGACTCTAAAAGTTCTTCCAGGCTCCAAATTCTGTTTATCGCATACCTCTCGGTGGCCAGCCACACTTATCATATTTCTATGATGTGTGAGTGAAGTTGCTATGAGCGCAATGTTGTTTCTATCTCTAGAAATAATTCTTGCTTTACTTAGTGAGGTCCAAAACTACTTTCTCTCTCAGGTAGTTAGTTATAGCTTATTGACTCAATGAATGATCATAGGCAAGCACTTAAATAAGTGTACATTAAGCAAATAGGATCACTTTTATAGATTCCACTTAGATTATGGCATCACTCCTCCCCTTTACCGCATTAAATTTAGCTACTCATGGCAAAAGATAAAATGGAAACTAAGATGGAGAAGAGGATGAATGTAGACATGATGATAATTGTAATGATATTAAGATAAATATGTAAAAGTGTTAACTACAAAACTGAATATTCTTGTAAACAAAATGCAATACAACACAAAGAATAGTAAAGAGATAGAATGAAGGTCAGTTGTTAGCAATCTCTTGCTTCCAACAGATAAACGTTGAGGTTGCTGGTGGAATAGTGGATCATTGGATGGAGAAGGCTCTCTTATAAATAAGCACTTTATTTGCATTAAAAGTTAAAGAATAGTTTTTTTCAAGTAAGCATTTTTACAAAAATCAAGTTATTTTTCAAATTAGGAACTACATAAGCATTGTCTAACAAATATGATTTCTGTAAACATAAGCGGAGCCCTCCCAATATAACCGCTGAGATGACATGCCCAGTTCTAACCCACATCGTCATCTTACCAATCTTCAACTGACGCTAAGAACTAATTTCCTAAAAGGAAGAACAAACATGATTAGTGACACTTGAATCAATTATCCAGGCAGAATCATCATTCTCCACTAAAGAAGTTTTCAATACAAGTAAATCATATTTCCCTTGTTTGGCCTTCTTCTTTTCTGCCAAACACTTGGGACAATTCTTCTTCCAGTGTCCCTTCTAGTTGCAACGAAAACAAATTCCCTTTGGAGCCTTGGCTTTCTTACGCTTTTATGCAGCAACGAGGTTAGCTTTCCCCTGACCTCCTTCCTTCTTCTTCTTTCACTTTTCGTTGTTGGAAGAAGAAGGTGCAAATTTCATTCCAGAGGCCGAACCTCTATAGAACTTCTTTGAAGATGAGACAACATTTGCCTCACCCTTTTGTTTCTTAACATTCATCAAGGATTGGTGTGTCTGCAATTAGTTAAGAAGGGTGGTCAAGTTGTAGTCAAGCTTATTCATAACAACATTGCTATAGAACTGTAGGAACTCTTAGATAGAGTTTCCAAGTTGAAACGAACCTGACAAGCCTCATCAATGATAGGCCTATTCATCGCTACACGTTAAAATGGACCATCATGTCCAGAACATATTTACTAACAGAGACCTCTTCTTTCATTCAGGCATTGGAGATGAACTTGAGAGCATCATGCCTCAGCTGAGTGGATGATTGTCCAAACATTCCCCTCAGAGACTCCATGATCTCACGGGCTATAAGCATGGGCTCATGCTACTTAGCCAAAACTTTAGATAAGCTAGTCAAGATATACACTCGGGCTTTTTCATTTGCCTTGATCCATCTGTCATATACATCCTAAACATTTTGAGATGCTTTAGAGGCGGGAACTTGAGGACATTCCTTATCAAGGATGAATCTTAGGTCATCGATTATGAGTACAGTATTAATAGTATTTTTCCAGCTTGTATAGTTATCACTGTTTAGTTTATCAACAAAAGGCAAGTTAAGAGTACCACTCATCATAATGAAATTGTTGAAATCATGCAATTTATTTATATTAGTTATTAAATGCATTACCTAATTAAAGGACCAATAAATTTCAGCGAAAATATAATGCACCCTGTGTGACATCTATTTTGTAATGATGCTTCAATGGGGCAGGATAAAAGCCACCGTTGGGTTATCAATTACCCCATCAATGAATTGAGACAATCTCAACTAATAATTACACCAAAATAACTCTCATTCCTATAATTATTAGTCATCATTGTTTGGTCTAGAAATTATTAACTTAATTAAAAATTTCTTGTAAGTGTAACCCCTCATTCTAGATTCTAGAGTTCCACCCCAATGGAATCGTAGGGAAAAATATTTAGGGCAAAAACTAAAGTGATCCTATCCATTTCTGGAATTTGAGTAAAAATTCATGCAAACACCATATGTAGGGGGACAAACAAAGGTGTCTCGAGGCCAAACATGAAAATTTACTGCAAAATAATGAAAGAGATTATGGGATGTATTGATACACTTCCCTCTCTCACTTACTATAAATACTTTCTCCATTCACCTTGTTATTGACCTATGAAAACATCACCCGTAGGGGAACACAAGCAAAGGTGCCTCAAGGCCGAGCATATATCTCTCGGTGTGAACTATTTAAGGAAAAGCGTGAAAGGAAAATTGAATTGTATCATATACCCATTTTCCTTCCATTGAGTATTTTGCCTAAAGTTGATTAACATAGAAAAAATCGTCTAATAATTTTACTAAGTGTTTATTAACTTTGCCTAATATAACATTTATGTTGGATGTTTAACAACGTTAATTTATGTTCATTAAACACTTTAATAAACATTAGTCACTTATAGTTCTAAAAAAGAGTTATATTTTTGTCCATAATTCTATCCATTTTGTGTAATTCTTATGCATAAAATATCAATTTTGTAGGTAAATTCATCTTAAGGGTCGAAGAAGTCACTTAAAAGAAAAACAAGCCAAGTTGTAGTCAAATTGGAGCGTAAAAGCATTAAATAGGAAAAAGACAGAAAATTGTCATCAAAAGGCAGTGTAGCTACCTTATGGACAGCGTAATGTTGCGCTACAAGGCAGAAATGAGGCTTTGAAGCATTTCATATAGCATAGTAGCCCTTGCTCAATGCTGGCATGCTACACTTGAAAGCATTAGCAATAAACACAACGCAATGTAATGATGCTACCCTCAGCGTCGTTACGCTATGAACATTGACAGAATTTCTGTGAATGCACGTGCGTGCCTCTCTGCAATGTAGCGTAACCTCAGCATCTTACTCTAACTTTACACTCGAGATCTGAAATCAATAAGACTGTCGCTATGCTCGTTAGAGCATTGTTACGTTGCAATATAGGTATAAATGGAAAAATTCAGCTTTTGCACATAAAAGAGATGAAATTGAGAGATTTTTTGGAGCATTTTTAGAGCACTTCATCAATTTTCAAGATTCTTTCTTCAATTTTTCAATTCTTTCATTCAATACTTAAAATTTCTCAGCAAGCTTGTCGATTGAAGATAATGCAAGGCTATGTAAGTCTTTCTCTTGGGAATAGTTAATTAGTTTTACTTCTTAAGGATTTTTGTATTTTCTTTATGAATTTCCATGGATTCCTGGATGATTATTGAGCTTAGTCTTAATAGAATTTTGATACAAATGAACTGACAACTCAGATTTATCGAATTCTTGTATGCAATTTCTACATGGAGGCTTTGCATAATTGTAGAATTAGTTGTGAAAAATAGGAATTCTTGTATAAACTGGGACTTTTTCTAAATTTGTACTTGTACACCCTAATTTAGTTTCATCCAATAAATCATGCTATGGATCTAGGCTTTCCAATTCATAGGATGTCACAACAACGAACCCTAATTCTTAATGCAAATTAGGATTAAACATGAAATGGCTGTCAAGTAAGTGTTTTTTACTAATTAAGGTTAATTAGAATGTAATTCTTGATTGACTAATTGGGCTATTAGGCATTGCTTAATAGGTTGTGAAATTCACGAGTTTTCGTATATGTTCAAATCTAATGATCGAATTAAAAATCAATTAAACTATTCTTAAGAATCTTTTCATTTCTTGCATGTTTCTTTTTTATTCCTTTTGCAAATACCCCCCCAATTACATAGAATTCATCAATTAACATAACTAGTGCATATATTCCCTAAGCATTTGACCTTATACTTACCTCTTGTACTATCATTTAGTATAGGTTGTAGGCTCGGTGGAAAAAAATTATTTGCTTAGTTAAGGGTTGTAGGTGACAACAATTTCCTACCTAACAAATTGGCGTCATTGCCAGGGAACCAAGGCAACTAATTAGTCAATTTTCGAATTCCAAAATAAACCTAAAAAAATATTGTGTACAAAGAGGAAGTCTTGCTCTTCCGTCATTGCCAGATGTGTCCCCACGGAGTCACCCAAGAGCAACTTAACCTTAAAGGTTTTCCCTTCACTTTGAAGGATGTGGCTAAGGATTGACTCTATTACTTATCCGCTGGTTCGATAACCACTTGGAAAGGTTTGAAGAAAAAGTTTTTAGAGAAAATTTTCTCAGCTTCTAGAGGTCATAGTGTTAGGAAAGAAATTTATGGGATTAAACAAATTGTAGGAGAGTCTTTATACGAATACTGGGAGTGCTATAAACAACTTTGTGCTTCTTTCCCACATCACCAAATTAGTGATCAATATTTGATTCAATACTTTTACTCAAGTTTGCTTCTTCTTAACATGAGTAATATTGATGCAATGAGGGGAGGTGTATTGGTCGATAAAACACCCACAGAGGTGAACTAGTTGATCTCGACCATGGTGGAATCTCCCAAAAACTTTGAATCTAGAACTTTTAACCTTGAAGCTTCAAATTCTAAATAAGTAAGTGAATTATGATCTCAAGTTTCTAACCTAGTCTCTCTTTTTACAAAGGTGGTCCAAGGTGGAGTCCCTCAAATAAATACATGTAGAGCTTATGATGTGATGGGCACTCATCCGATGCTTGTCCCTAAGCTCAAGTCAATGGGGTTGGTGGCTTTCAAAGAACATATGACCCTCATAGTGAAAGTTACAACCAAGGATGGAGGGATCACCCCAATTTTAAGTGAGGATCACAAAAGAAATTTGATAATAGGAATTAATCATCGTCTTCCTCATCCTCATATATGTCACTAGAGGATATCGTTAAAACTCTTGTTGACCATGTTGGGATTGGTGTCTTAATTCTTCCAGAGTCTCGTTGTTTGTAATTATACACATTGTTTATGAATAAAATAAGCGTTATTTCATTCTGGCATTTACTCATGTCCAATAAACAAAGCTCCATAGTTATTGTATGTAAACTTAAGCATGTATATGAGATATACAAGTGGATCATGCATTAAGTGATAACCTAAATAGGTCTGTAGTATAATGATTAAAGAGGGGTTCTTGATCCTGGTAACACTACGGATACGGCCCACTTTGTAGGGGTTTGTAGGTGTTGTAAACTACTATAAATGGTAGATCCTGACCATTCATGTGGAGACATGTGAGAAGGGGTGTCCTATACAAAGAGTTTGTATAAGACCGGACCACAAGATGACTAGACTCTGTATATAACACCGTTGATACTTGAGACTTACATCTCAGCTAAACGACCATAGGTGACATGACCTTAATCCTGAGTGTTTTGGGAACTCCTGCCTTTGAGGGTGGTCCTTTGATTAGTATGGGTGAGAGTGGCCAAATTGCCAACTCAACACCTATCTTTTTGGGGACTTATCTGATCTGGGAGCTGGAAACTCAATTACACAAGATGGAATTCACTCCTTCCCCAAAGCATGGGTAAGTAGATAGATTGCTCCCTTAAAGGCTGATTCCGAGGCTTGAACATAGTGGCCACAACTTCTCTTTGGAAGAGAGGACTCAATCATAGTAGGACTATGACTTATGTTCATTAGAGGAATCAGTGATACTTAAGGAGTTAAATGTAACTACAAGGGCATAACGGTTATTGGCCGAGCTGTACTTACGAGCGATCTGTGAAGGGTTGTCGCACTGTTGATTGGTTAAGATGCACACATAATATATTTGTAGTAAAAAGAGTTCATCTATCGGTCTTTAGTAAAGTGCCTGGCAGTTAACGGATGGTGGATCCCATGACTAAAGAGTTTAGTCAGTTATTCCCGTACCGTTGGAGCTTCGAGTTATAGGTCCATAAGGTCCCCTTGGTAGCTCAATGGATTCAAGTTGAGAATCAGTTCTTGGTGTTGATTTGAATTGTTCAAATTGACAAGAGGTAATTAAATTATATATGATATGATCGGTATGGTGTATGAGATAAATCAAGTGGAGGGTTAATGTAAATGAGATTTACATTAAGTGCCATAGAATAGAAACAGAGCTAGGTTTATATGTTTCATGAGATGAAATATTAAAACTATAGGTTATAAATATAGTATAATAAGTTGGTTATCATTTATATTTATAATAATATTAATTATTGGATAATTATCTCTTTTTCTCTAGTAACTAATTGAGTTGGAGGTTATTGGTGGTTTCATGGTAACTGTGAGATAAAAGGAAAAATGTTTTTCTAATTTAGGTAAGATGTTAATTTTGAGATTTGTGCTCTAAAAAATTACTCATGGGATAGTTGTCAAGTAAATCAGATTTACTAAACAACAGCTTGGAGAGACTAGACGACCATGGAGTGTTCCTACACGATAGACACTCAACTAGACGATGAGCTAAACGATCTTATAGCTTTTAATAAATGATTGGGCATCGACCTATACGATAGGCTTTATCTTCTCCCACTTGCTCAATCGTTTACACGATTGTCCTCCTCTGGTCTCATCCTCTAACTAAGTCCACACAGAGCCCACACTCTAGATTCTCACACCAAGAATACCAAGGTAATCTTGTTGGTGGTGTCATACTCAACTCGACACAGTCGAGGTTCTGTGGAGGCCGTTCATGGTGTTCAGGTTATTTGTGACCTTAGTGATCTCTATGTTCGAGTTCGTTGTGATTGTGTAGTGTAGTGGTTGTGTTGTACGAACGTTCGTGTGTTGCTGTGTTGCTATGATCAAGCGTTCTTGATTAAGAAATTTGAAGATGAGTCTTCAAATGTTTGTTAGTTCTATTCCTTGGTCATTTAGAATATCATGCTATAATTTCTGTTTTACGCATAGTCTATTGTTTCCGTTTCTTGACTACAATTGTATTGTTCATATACGAATTAAATTTGAAAAGATCCTTCCACTGCTCATGGAAATCCTCATGTTCCAATTTTCTTCAATTGGCATCAGAGCCAGGTTGTTCTGATATTTCAATTTTCAATTATGTTTTGAACTTCTTTTACAGTCGTGGTGGGTTTTCTGCATTTGTGTTTAATTGTTAAATGCTTTTGTAGATGGTGTTGATGGATGTTTTCGGGTTTAATTGCCTCTGTTTAAAGCTTTCTTTAATTATAAAGTGTTAATTTGTAAGGAGGCATAATTAACATGCTATCGAGTTTGTAATTCAAAGAGTATGAGTTAGTCAAGCCGTTCGTGATGAAGTTTCAAAACATGGAGATACAGTTCTCAGCGAAGAAGAAGACTAAGAGTTGGTCGTGTCGTGTACCCTCAGGTAAACGATCGTTGGGATTTATCTAAACGATTGTGTAGATTTTTTTATACGATCGTGTAGTATTTACTAACGATCATTTAGCTAATGCACCTTTTCCTAGTAGGTTAGGTAGATCGAAGGAAGAGAATAAAGTCGATGAGCTCATGGACATGTTTCAAAAAGTCCAGATAAACATTCCTCTACTAATGCAATTAAGCAAATACTGAGGTATGCGAAGTTTTTAAAAGATTTGTGCATAAAGAATAGGCAAGGTAAGGAAAAAGAAGGGTGACAGTGAGTAAAAACGTTTCTGCTTTATTGAAAAAGAACATGTCAAAAAAGTGTAGGGATCCAAGTATGTTAACTTTGCCATGTATCATAGGGGATTGGATTATCTCATATGTTATGTTAGACTTAGGTGTCTCCATGAATGTGATGTCTTATCATGTCTACAAGGACCTTAAGCTTAATGATTTGTAAAGAATTAATGTATGCTTACAATTAGCAGACAGATCATATATCCAAACCCCAGGAATTATTAAAGATGTTTTGCTTAGAGTCAAAGACTTGATTTTCCCTGTTGACTTTGTTGTGTTTTATGTCATAAAACTCGTGGTTTGTAAACAATGAACATATTCTATTTTACAATAAAGTCGCTATTGAATATGTGAATTGCACTTAAAAAAGAAAACCTAAATCCAATAAACTAAGAACTCGTGTTATAGCATGAATACTTGAACTATATGTGGAGACATAAATGTGGATCAAGTTTAACTATGAACTTTTATTTATTCAAGATTATCCTTTAATCTGCATGGGTGAGAGTGACCCAAATTTTTCGACTTAATATGCCTCTCATTTTAGGGATAATACTGGGTAGATAGCTGAGGACATAATCCTACAAGATGGATTTCACTCCTACCTGATTCTAGGGATAGTAGATAGGTTATTCTCTTAAGTGTTGACTCTGTGTCTTGAATAAGAGGCTCCACCTTCTCATTGGCCTGAG
The DNA here is from genome assembly GCF_027475165.1 of Benincasa hispida. NCBI lineage: Eukaryota > Viridiplantae > Streptophyta > Magnoliopsida > Cucurbitales > Cucurbitaceae > Benincasa > Benincasa hispida. Next base: position 48,986,553 of record NC_143489.1, on the reverse strand, counting down.
AGGGACTCAATTTGGTGGTTAGGCCACAAACCAATTGTTCATTACAGGATTAGTGGGACTTAAGGAGCAAGATATAATTACAGGGATAAAACAATAATTTTGACCAAGTTGTAATTACGAACAACTTGTGAAGGGTCGACTTACTAATCATGGCTATATTGAGTGAACAGAAATATATCTACAGTGAGGAGAGTGTAGCTACTGGGCTATAGTGAAATGTCCTGGTAGTTAACAAATGTTGGTTAACTAGGTTAAGGAGTTTAGCTAGTTAATTTCGGATCGTTGGAGCTCATGATCTATAAGTCTATTAGGTCTCCCTGCTAGCTCATATCAGACTAAACCTTAGAATAGTGTAATGAGAGAATTGGAATTGTTCAAATTCGGCTTAGGAAATAACCGTTATTTATATTCGATATATTTAACATATTGTTGTTTAATTAAGAATTAAACAATTTGGAGAGTTGGAAATATTTAAATATGATTTAAATATTGCACACATGAATAGGGATTCATGATCGATATTAGTGTTAATTATTAATTTAATATTTGTTATTAAATTAATATTTATTAATAAAAATTTATTAATTAATTATTTAATATTTATTTTGAATAATTTAATATTTGATATTAAATATTAATTAAAAGCTCATCAACAGCTCAGTAGCTTTCCTTGTACTGTATGTGGATGATATAATACACATTGGGAATGATGTAGGTTTTCTGATTGACATTAAGAAATAGCTAGACACCTAATTCCAAATGAAAGATTTGGGAGAGGTGCAGTTTGTTCTAGGGATCCAGATCATTAAGGATTGTAAGAACAAAAGGTTAGCCTTGTCTCAGGCATCGTACATTGACAAGATGTTGATCAAGTACTCGATACAGAATTCTAAGAGGGGTTTATTACCTTTCAGGCATGGAATTGTTTTGTCTAATGAACAGTGTCCTAAGACACCTCAAGAGGTTGAGGAAATGAGACAGATTCCCCATGCATCGGCTGTTGGTAGCCTTATATATGCAATGTTATGTACTAGACCTAACATTTCCTATGTAGTAGGGACTGTCAGTCAATATCAGTCCAATCCAGGATTAGATCACTGGACGACATTCAAAACGATTCTCAAGTATCTTTAGAGAATGAGGGACTATATGCTCGTGTATGGAGATAAGGATTTGATCCTTACAGGATACACAGACTCTGACTTTCAGATTGATAGAGATTCTCGAAAATCGACATCAGGGTCAGTGTTCACTCTGAATGGAGGGGCTATAGTTTGGCGAAGCATCAAGCAGAGATGCATCACAGACTCCACTATGAAAGCCGAATACGTAGCCGATTGTGAAGCTGCTAAAGAGGCTATTTAGCTTAAAGTTCCTTACCGATTTGGAAGATGTTCCAAATATGTCTTTTTTGATCACTCTCTATTGTGATAACAGTGATGTTGTGGCAAATTCTAAGGAACCTCAGAGTCACTGGAGAGTCAAGCACATCGAACGGAAGTATCATTTGATTAGGAAGATTGTGCATCATAGTGATATGATAATCACAAAGATCGCATCAGAGTACAACGTTGTTGACCCTTTTACAAAGGCTTTCACAGCTAAAGTGTTCGAGGGTCATCTAGAGAGTCTTGGTCTACGGGACATGTGGCACCTTATTTAGGGTAAGTGGGAGATGATACTGGAGTATAGAGTAAAGGAAATCAAACATGAGAATTTCCATGAGCAGCGGAAAAGATCGTTCCAAATTCCAATTACAGTTTAAAAACGGGAACTAACAGGTCATGCACAACACGAAATTACAGCATGCTAACAAGAATATCAAGGGATATAGTATGCATACCTTTGAAGAAACACTCTTCAAGAATCCCTCGATCAGTCTCCACGCATCCAAGAACAGCACTCGAATGCAACGACCGATACAGCCAACGAACACAAACACAACAAACGACCAACAGCACGAACAATAAACACGAACTGAGTGAGAACACCACCACAATGGTTACCTTGGTATTCTCGGTGTGAGAATCTAGGAGTTGTGGGTTCTGTATGATCTTGGCTTGAGGAAGAGACTGGAAAATTATGATCGAGTAGACGATCAAGCAAGTGGGAGATAAGGTGTTGTCTACCGTATAGACAAAGTGCTCAATTGTTTAGTAAATGGCAGCCTATCGTATAGACTTAACTACGCGATCGTTTGGCTACGATCAGTGAATGACTATCGTATAGTCAAAGCTGCACGATCGTTTAGTCTCTGTCAGCTATCGCTTAGTGAAACTCTTTTACTTGGTAGCTTATCCGTGAGTTCTTTCCGAATCAAGTAACTTCTAAATTTAAGAAAACATTTTTCCTTTTATCTCATGGTTACCATAAAACCATCAATAACCTCCCACTCAATCGGTTATTAGAGAAAAAGAAATTAATTGTCATAGTATAATAATATGATAACCAACTTACCATATTATATTTATAACCTATAGTTTTAATATTTCATCTCATGAAACATATAAACCATAGTTCTTTTTCTATTTTATGGTACTTAATGTAAATCACATTTACATTAATTCCTCCACTTGATGTATCTCATACATCACACCAATTATATCATATATAATTGAATTTTCTCTTGTTAATTTGAACACTTCAAACTAACCGCAAGAACTGATTCTCAACTTGAATCCATTGAGCTACCAAGGAGACCTTATGGACTTGTAGCTTGAACCCCCAATTGTACGTGAATAACTGACTAAACTCTTTAGTCACGAGATCCACCATCCGTTAATTGTCGTACACTCCAGAAAAGATCAACAGATGTACTCTTCTCACTACAAATATATTTCTATGTCCATATTAACCAATCAATAGTGCAATAACCCTTCATAGATCGCTCGTAAGTACAGCTGAGCCAATTTACCATTTTGCCCCTGTAGTTACATCTAACTCCTTGAGTATCACTGATTCCTCTACTGAACAATAAGTCATAATCCTACTATGACCGGGTCCTCTCTTCCAAAAAGAAGATGTGACCACTATGTTCAAGACCCGAAATCAGCCCTTAAGAGAGCAATCTATCTACTTACCCCTATTTCGGGAAAGGAGTGAATTCCATCTTGTGTAACTAAGTTCCCAACTCCCTAATCAGACAAATCCCCAAAAAGGTAGGCTTGTTGAGTTGGCAATCTAGCCACTCTCACCTATACTAATCAAAGGACCGCCCTCAAAGGCAGAATTTCCAAAACACTCAAGATTAAGGTCATGTCACCTATGGTCGTTTTAGTGAGATGTAAGTCTCAAGTATCAACGGTGTTATATAAAGAGACTAATCATCTCATGGTCCGATCTTATACAAAGTCTTTGTATAGGACACCCCCGTTCACATGTCTCCACATGAATGGTCAGGATCAGACCATCTGTAGTAGTTCACAACACTTGTAAACCTCTACAAAGCGGGCTGTATCCGTAGTGTCACAAGGATAAGGTATCCCTATTTTATCCTTATACTACAGGTCCTTTAGGTTATTACTTAAGGCATGATCCACTTGTATGTCTCATATACATGCTTAAGTTTACGTACAATAACCATGGATCTTTGTTTATTGGATATGAGTAAATGCAAATAAAATAACTTTTATTTTATTAGTAACAATGTGTACAAAGTTTACAAACTACGAAGCTCCGGGAGAATTAGGACACCAATCCCAACATAGAGTATGCCCTAATTTATTGTATATTGTACTGTTTTTTGTATTGTACATTTGTCTCCCGAGGCATTAGGACAAGTGAGAGATTGTTGAGATTGATGTCCTAATTTTCCTGGTGGTCTTGTAGTTTGTAAACATTGTGTACACATATTGTTATTAATAAAATAAATGTTATTTTATAAGCATTTACTCAAATTCAATAAATTAAGATCCGTGGTTATTTCATGTATCTTAAACACGTATGTGGAGACATACAAGTGGATCATGCCTTATGTAATAACCTAAATGGTCTGTAGTAGATAGATAAATGAGGGATACCTTATCTTGATGACACTACGGAAAAAGACCGCTTTGTAGATGTTACAAGTGTTGTAAAGTGCTACAAATGGTCTGATCCTGACTATTCATGTGGAGACATGCGAGTAGGGGTATCCTATATAAAGAGTTTGTATAAGATCGGACCACGAAATGATTAGTCTCTTTATATAACACCGTTGATAATTGAGACTTACATTTCACTAAAATGACTATAGGTGACATGACCTTAATCTTAAGTGAGTTGGGAACTCTTGCCTATGAGGGCGGTCCTTTGATTTGTATGGTTGAGAGTGGCCAGATTGCCAACTCAACAAGCCTACCATTTTAGGGATTCATCTGATTGGGGAGTTGGAAACTCAGTTACACAAGATAGAATTCACTCCTTCCCCGATGCAGGGGTAAGTAGATAAATTGCTCCCTTAAGGGCTAATTCTGGGTGTGGCCACACCCTCTCCTGGCCCGAGAGGACTTAGTCATAGTAAGACTATGACTTATTGTTCATTAGAGGAATCAGTGGTACTTAAGGAGTTAGATGTAACTATATGGGCCAAAATGGTGAATTGGCCCAGTTGTACTTACGAAAGATTTGTGAAGGGTCATCACACTGTTGATTGGTCATATGGACGCAAAAATATATCTGTAGTGCGAAGAGTGCAACTATTGGTCTTTAGTAGAATGACCAACAATTAACGGATGGTGGATCTCGTGATTAAAAAGTTTAATCACTTATTCACGTACCATTGGATCTTCAAGCTACAGGTCCATGAGGTCTTTTTGGTAGTTCAATGGGTTCAAATTTAGAATCAGATTTTAGGTTCATTTGAAGTGTTCAAATTAGAAATTCAATTATATGTGATATAATTGATATGATGTATTAGATACATTAATTGGAGGAATTAATATAAATATGATTTATATTGAATACCATAAAATAGAAAAAGAATTATGGTTTATATGTGATGAAAGATTAAAACTATAGGTTATAAATATAATATGATAAGTTGGATATTATATTTATTTTTAACATATTTAATTATATGATAATTAATTATTATTTTTCTCTAATAACCAAATTGAGTAAGAGATTTTTGAAAGTTTTATGGTAACTGTGAGATAAAATAATTTTTTTTCCAAATCAGGATGTTGAGTATTCATTCGAAATAATCTCACAAAAAAGGCTATCAAGTAAAAGTGTTTTACTAAATGATAGCATAGAGAGCATATACGATCGAGTTAAGAGTATACTATACGATAGTTACTCGCTTACTCGTTCTTACACAATCGAGTAGCAAAGTCCATACGATAGGCTTCATCTTTCTATACGATCAAGTATTTCGTATATACGATAGACAACATTCATCTCCCACTTACTCGATCATCTACCTCCTGCTTCCCTCAATCCAAAATCATACAGAGCCCACAACTCTTGGATTCTCACATGGAGAATACCAAGTAACCATTGTTGTGGTTTTCTAATTCCATTCGAGGATTGAGTTGAACTCAATTATGATCGAACCAGTCGTTCATTGAGATCGTGTTCTGATCGTTGCGTTCGAGTTCGTGCTGTTGAACGAATTGTTGAACGATTCCTTGAAGAAGAGTTCTTCAAAGGTTTGCATACTCTATCCCTTATTCAGTATTTTAAAGAGTTGTTGAACGATCCCTTGAAGAAGAGTTCTTCAAAGGTTTGCATACTCTATCCCTTATTCAGTATTTTAAAGAAACATGTCGTAATTTACTGTTTATGCATAATCGTTTTTGTTTATACTATAATTGTTTGTGTTCTTTTCCAATGGGATTTGGAACGATCCGCTTCCGCTCACTGGATCTCTGTTTAGAGTTCCTTCACTCTATATTTATGTTTTAGGGGCACACTTTATTATATATATAATATATATATTTAATAAAAAGAAAACAATATATAAATATAAAACGACACGATGTGAGAGGGGCACGTACCTCTAGCCCCTTCATAATTCGCCCCAAGCGGAGAGAAGGAATAGAGAGAGTGGAATGTGAGAAAATGGAAAAAATAGTTAAAAGAATGGGTGATTTCTTTATTTTTTTTAATTTACTTTATTTTTCCAATTCTTCAATTTTTTATTTTTTTCAAAAAATATATTATTTTACTTTAAAAGAAAATCAAAGAAAAATATATTTTACCTTTTTCTTTTTAGACTTTTTCATTAAGTTTAAAATTCCATTAATAAGGAAAAAAAAACACACAACTTAAAAATCAGGTCGAACCAAATACAGTACCTATATATAAAATAAAAATGTCATGTGCAAGACCCTTTTAAAAAAAAAACTAGTCTAGATAGAAGTACGAATGTGGAAGAAGCTTTATTTTGGACTATTCTACTCTTGATTAATTTTATAATACCTATATTAACCTTTAATAAAAACATACTTCCTTTCCTCTTTCTATTAAAATTCGCACCCCACTTTCTCCCGATTTATCTCTATTAAAATTCGTTCACCCATATGGATTCAGGAGACATTAAAACCCATACCAACTTTTCCTTTTTTTAAAAAAAAAAAAAAAAAAAAAAAAAAAAAAAAAAAAAAAAAACCACAATAACTCATCCGAGATTAATGAAAAAAAAGAAATAAAAGGTTTTTATTATTTAATTAGTAAACTACTAATTAACGGCATATTTGGGAGTGACTTTAAATTCGTCAAAATCACTTTTATCATTTTTAAATACCTTAGTTTTCAAGCTTACACTTTTAAATGCGATTTTCATATCATCAAATTTAGTTTTGAAGGATTAAAACCATGTTTCATAGTGATATTGAAAGTGACAAAAGTGATTTTAACCATTTTAAAATCACTCCCAAACATGCATCAAAACTCAATTAAAGACATATTAAAACTACAATAGAATACAAACAAAAACATAGCTCAATTGATATAGTACTTATTGAATGTCAAAATCCATCAGGGAGAAGGTGGAAGAAAGAAGAAGCGAAAAGGGAAAAAGAAAAGTGGCAACAGCTTCTCAGAAATTGTGGTAAAGGGTGCTGGAACTGCATAATATCGACTTCGAAGTCAGAAGTTTGATTCCCCCATCCCAATAATGTGAGTCAAGATTATATTGTAAATTTTTACATTTATATATGACAATTGAACTATGTTCGATTTGACCACTAAGAGTAATTTAAAATTAAATTAGACAAACTACTATCATTCTAATTATGGGCTAAACATTAATATATATAAGGAGAGATAAATTACCTACTCATCCATAACAATAGGTCTCAACCCATCTTCTTATTCTCCTTTCTTCAAACTTTGTAACAAACTTTTGTGAATATCGTTTGCTTTGAAACTTGAATTATTCCAAAAAGATATTTGATCACATATTCACATTAATTATGTCTACAATTTTATAATAATATATATCTCACTAAAAGAGATTTAAAATGAAACTACAAAGTAGTTCTAACTTTGGTTTAGAAAGGAATTTTATAAAAATGACTTCACAAATTTAATGCAATATAACAATTCAATTCTTAAAATAAAATGGGAAAAAAAAGAGAGAGAAATAAGAAAATATGCCTTGAAAAAGAAACTAATTGTAATTTACTTATAATTAGCTTCTTTGGAACTACATAGAAATATTTATAAGAAAAGCAAGAGCCATATTATAATAAATCATTTTTTTTTTTTGTCAAAAGCTTAACTAATATACTAAAAAAATATATATATTAAAATAAACAAAACCTTCTAAATTATCTTGGTAAAAAAAAAGAAAAGAAAAGTTTTCTAAAAAATAGTTAACATATTTCAAAATTTATAAATAAATTAGAAAAAGAAACCTTCGAAATTCTTCCGCAGAAAAAAAAAAACGAAACAATTACTGAATTAATGAACATACTAAAAAAAAGTATAAAGAACATAGAAATTTTTTTAAAAGCAAAACCTTCCAAATTCTAGTATACTACTTTTTAAACCTTGTAAATAACGCATTATTTACAAATCTTAAAATTTCTTAAGTAATACAAATATAAATATTAAAGAAGTAATAATTGATTAAAGAGTACTTATGAAATTAAAGAATAATTATTTTTAGATAAAATGGTCCAAAAATGATTCTCAAAGTTAGCTATTTTTATGATAGTAAGAAGTAAGATATGATAAAATAAGATTTTACCCACCATTTTTAAATAACATATCATTAAGATTAATTTAAAGTTGTTGGTTTTTTTGTCATCTCAAATTAATTAATTAATTAATGTTTGATAATAATAAACATGATTTTGTTTACTAGTAATTTCATTGTTTTGAATAGTTTATAGCATAAAGCTCGGAATAACAATTCTGACGCCTCTTGAATCATCCAAATTGCAATTCGAATAAAAAAAGATACAACTGAAATAAATTTGAAATAAAAATACCTGAAGTGGTGACGTAACGGCCAAATCATCAAATTAGATAAATTAGAGAGTCATCTGAAGCTAAGGAGGTGTGACACATTGGGCTTAAGTTTGTAATTGTAGGATTTTGATTTTCTTTAAATTAAAAAAAAAAATTGTTAAAGGAAGGAAATTAAAAGAAAACGGATTTTGTTAAAAAAACAAAAAAGAAAAAAAAAGTGACCACCGGTTACATTTGAGAAATATTATATATATATATACTAATTTTCTTTTCATTTTTTAATTTGTATAAACAATTATCCAAATTAAAATTCATTTTTTACCCCACTTCTCTCTTTATCTTCTCGAAATTATTTAACTTTTATACACTTTACAATCCTCAAAAATGGCAAAAAGACGACCATTGTTACTCTCTCTCTAAACTATCAAATTTGTTACTTTTCATCTTATTCTAGAGAATTATTTTTATTGTATTGTGAATAGTAAATTGTCAGCTCAAATTTTGTATAGTCATTCTTTTTAGAGAGTTTTATTGGGTGATTTAAAGCTTCAAAGACATTGTAACGATTGAATCCCAACTCGTGGAAAGGATCAGATTTATTCTTGAACTCGAAAAAGGAATAAGGTAGCGGTTCGACTCTCATCGTGAAAAGAGCCAAAGGAGATTTTTAATCGAAGCCCCAAGAGGTACTTAGAAAAGTGGATGTAGGTCGAGTTTGATTGAACCACTATAAAAATTACGATGTCTTCTTCTCTAACTCTTTCCTAATTATTTTTATATTTAATTAAAATTCCATGCTCTTCTTGGTTGAGAATGATTGAGTATATTATTACATAACTTTTATCAATCTTGCTATTTAGCATCAATTAAGGTTTTTATTAACTTAATTAAAAATTATTTAATTAGTTTAAATTGAGCATATTTTTAAAAAAGTTTAAATAGGTCTTATTCACCATTTTAAGGTTGTCCTATCGATTCAAAAAAAAAAAAAAAAAAAAAAAAGAAGAAGAAGAAGAAAGAAATTAAACAAACTATTATAATGTTAATCATGGGCTAAACATATATAAAAAAAATGAAGAAATATAGAATTGTCATATCGGTTCAACACATCTTTAGTAAGTTCCCTTTCTTGATACTTTTTGACAATTTTTTATGAGTAATATTCGCTTTGAAACTCCAATTATCCTGAAAAGTTTTTAAACCACATATTAGTCCTTTAGTTTTACCGTGAATATCAACAAGAGGAATTTCAAAAGAAACTAAACAAATTATTACATTTCTAATTATGATATATAAAGGAATTAAAAAAACAACTTTACAAATGTAAGGAAATAAAACAATTAAAGTCCTAAAATAAAAGGAACGGAAAAAAGAGGAAGAAGAAAGAAAGAAGGAAAGAAAGAAAAAGATTGAGAAATACCTTAAACTTCAATCAATCAAATGGACACATTGTTTTACTTAGAATGAGAAATACCTCACGTGATACCAATATTTGAATTTGTTTAGAGGAGAGAAGAACGTGGCCTGCAAAAGAGAAAATGAATGCGGCCTGCAAAAGAGAAAATCTACAGACCCGTGTGGTATTTGTCACACACACTCTGATGCTTAAGGAAAAGAGTGAAAGAATGTGGAAGCTAGAGAGTTTTAGAGTTTGACTCAAGTTACCTCATAGAAGTTTTAATGATGTTTTTCTAGAAAAAGTTAACGTAGGGTGTTCTTTACGGTTTCTAAGTCATCTTAGGATAATAAAATAATCAACCAGTCCAAGGGGTGCACCCAGTTTCGTGTTTGGCTTGGGACGGCCTCGACCTTGGGCCCGAAGCCACGCGTCTTCCTTACGCTATATCTTAGGCCTAATATATATTGCTTACGCATGCCCTGTTCGGAAAAAGGGTCGATCGAGGCCAAGGTCACTAGCTTAGGCCAGACCCAAACCAGCCCCATTTTCCTAGGCTCATTTTAGTCTTTAGTTGACACTTTCGGTTCGTATCATATTTCTTCTTGACTTTATCGTTCTTGAACGTCAATAATACCTTTTGTCTCATACTCACCCAGATTCACCTTCTTCTACAGGAGGAAGATGTGAGGACAGCAGATGCCAACCCTCTTATGACATCTATTGCCAAATGAAACTATTAAACAATATCTTATGAACCTATCTTGCTATAAGCTTTAACTTGTAAACCTATTTATCAATAATTCTATCATAGAACATAACTTAACTCATCATAAAAATACTCTAATTACCACATCACCCTTCAGAATATAACTCATTACAAACCAAGTCCTGACTTTACCTTTGTAGAGGTTACTTCATTATAGACAAAACTCAGCCAACATATAACTAACAAATATTTTATGATGGTGGCAGACTAGACCTTGTTGATAAGCAACCCACAACCCTAGAATCCTAGTGAAGGAAATCTAAACATAGAGATTCAATGAGCAGAAGTGGATCGTTCCAAGTTTCATTGTTAAAGAACTCAAACAATTACAGTCTAAACGGAAACGATTATGCATCAACTCTAAATTACAACATGCTTCATTAAATGAACAAACAAGGGATAGAGTATGTAAACCTTTGAAGAATCTTTCTTCAAGTATCCCTTGATCGTCAGCAACTGGTTCAACAGTACGAACTCGAATGCAACGATCAAACACGATCTCCACAAACGTCTGGATGAACCTCAATCACAATCGAGTTCAACTTGATCCTCGAACCTCGAATGGAATTAAAACACCACCATAAAAGTTACCTTGGTATTCTCAGTGTGAGAATCCAAAAGTTGTCGGCTCTTTGTGACTTTGGATAGAGGAATGAAGAAGGTAGACGATCGAGTAAGTGGGAGATGGATGAAGTCTATCATATAAACTAGATACTCGATCTTTTAGTCAGAAGAAGCCTATCGTATAGACTTTTCTACTCGATCATGTAGTACTGAGTAACTTTCGTATAGTAAACTCGATACTTGGTCGTTTAGGCTGTGAGACACTATCGTTTAGTAAAACGCTTTTACTCGATAGTTAATTATTTTGTCAAACAATACAAAATGAGTCATCATCTGATTTTGGAAATCCATTTTCTTTTTATCTCATAGTTACCATAAAACTTCCAATAACCTCCTAGTAAAATCTTGGAATATTTTGTTAATAAAATACCTCAATAGAACCAAAGGTTACTTTTATTAAATTCTAGAAAAACCAGGAAAACATATTTAGCTTATGGAAGACTTTCATTTATTAGTTTCATCTCCTTCACTGATGAAGACCAAACTCATAAACAAACATACTAAAACATGAGAACAGTATAATAGACAACCTCAGTAAATCCAGAGATTAAATTCATTTATCCTTGTAAAACCAGAAAGCATACTTTAGTATGAAAATGTACTAGTTATCATCAGCTTCCTCTCCTTGACTGATGATAACTAAACTTACTGGTTCTATACCCAATCATATCCTGACCCCATGTGCACATGTAGGCAATTCCCAGCTAGACATACTATCGTATGCTGACAATTCCCATAAGTATATATTAACAATTCTCATCCAACGTCTCTATCGTATGCTAACAATTCTAGGGTACCTAGCTAGTGGTTGGAAATCCTTTTGTTCCAAAACCACAACCTAATCATAAAACCTCGTTCATTGGTCATAAATATTCTTTAGCTCTTTTTGCTAGAAAACCATAAAAAGTCACTCTAGATTAAACATTCATGAAAAGTTCATGTTAAAATGTATTTGAAAACATTAGAGCTTCTAGTTTAAATAAGAATCATTTGTATTTAAACATAATTTGAAAGTATTAAAGCACATAATTCATAAAAGGCTAACTCATTGTTTATTATACTTTGAAAGTATTAAACTCAAGCCTTGTGTTTGAGTAAACATCAATTAGCCTTGTTAAGAAATTCATGCTTTAGCCTTCTTTTTAAAATCTTGATGCCTTAGGTAAAAAATGGTTTCAACACTTATATTTTATTTATATAAATAAAATTTGGGTTGGGTTGGGTCAACCCAAATTATTTTTAGCTAATTCATGACCCAACCGACCTAACCCAACCCAACAATAGAAAAAGTTTAATCCAACTCAACCCTTATATTTTGGGTTAGGTATTCCAGTTGGTTGAACACTCCTAGAAAATAGGGAGATCAATATGGCTTTTTTTTAAAAAAAAAATTATTATTATTATTATTTAATGAAATGTTCAAAGATTAACCTAATATGTTTAGGCGTTTTATGTAAAAATCCCAAAAATCTATATATAGTTTTGTTGGGTCCAGATCGGGCGGTGACGAGCCCAATTGATTATAGAGCCCAAAGTCAGCTCAGCGACAACTCATTCGAACTCGAAGCTCACCAGAGAAGAAAGAGCTTCAATTATCATTCCTCATTCCTTCATTGACGTCGATTTATCATTTAACCCAGTTTTTATCTTCTCCCAAGCTGTTCGATTACGCAATTTCAATCGATTCTTCATCGCTCCTGGTTGAAATATCAACAATTTTCTGAATTTGGGGAACCCAATTTCTACTTCGATTAGCTATCGGACGCTCTCTCGCTGAATAGAGGATGCTGGATTTTAACGCCTTCACTAGGTTTGTTGTTTCGCATCTGCTTTTAAGTTTAACGCCTTCCATTGTTCTGTTTCTTTTCTTTCTTTTTCTTTTTTTTTTTTTTTTTTTCCCGATTTTTCGATTTCTCTCATGTTTCGGCTACTTGGGTTTTCTTCATCTCTCTCATCACGCACTCTGATCTTCTTTTTCCTTTCTCCCTCTTTTATTTTCTGCAATTTCGAATGGGTTTGTTTGCTTTCGGTTGTGCCTTCATGACTCCACAGTTTGATCTTGGAGTCAACTGGCTTATCCACTCTAGCAAATTCGCCAAAGATTTGACTGGGACGTCGTGTTATTAGTTGTATTAATCAACTTTGTCATGTGCATGCAGCTTTGAAAATTTGAAATCATTCTGGTAAAAACTTGAAACACGTTTTAATCAAGCATACTCTTGCTAAACGCATTCAGGTCTGATTATTTATAGATTAAAATCGACTGAATGCAGCCATCTCTATAAGATAACTCGTATTTTGTCTTAATTAAAACGAAATTGGAGCATTTAATTATTTATACTTCTTTTATTTTAGTTATTCACCAGGTTTGATACCTCACTTTGGACGAATGTTTTTAAGATCTCTTGTAAATAATCCAGTTGGGCTTAGTCTTTTATGTTGGAGCTATTTTCTGCCTTGTTAGCTATTTTAAAAGCTCCAAAAACTACAAACCAACACGACTTGGCACTTACGGGTCATGATTGATCGTTTATTTTGTGAAGAATGTCTAAAGATAGATGAAACTTTGCTTGGTGAAAGTTTCTTGAAACAACGCCGTTTCTATTCATTGTAATCTGATTGTTTTCCGCTTTATTGAATTGACTAGGTAATGAAGGGTTTTTCATGGGAAGGGGGAAAGATCTGAATTCAACATGCTCTTCTGAAAGTACAACTAATGTTATAGATAGAACACATCAATCTGTTTGCCCAGAGTTAGGGTCTAAAAATCACATATCCTCCAAAGCCTCCTTATGGTCAGGCTTCTTTACATCCACTTTCTCAATCTTTGAACATCACAAGGAGTCCTCTGTCAGTGAAAAGAAGGCATTTCATTCTCGACACAATGTCTGGGCAACTGTAAGAAAGGTTATGACTAGTGGCTCGATGAGGAGAATTCAGGAGCGCATACTGGGTTCTCGCAGAAGTGGTGTCTATAGCTCAGGTGGTGATATATGGCTTCTTGGTGTGTGCCATAAAATTTCCCAAGATCAGGCTCCTGATGATGCAGTAACTAGCACTGGCACAGCAGGATATGAGCTAGATTTTTCATCTCGAATTCTGATGACCTATCGTAAAGGTTTCATGAAATATGCTCTCTTTTAGTAATACTTATATCGTAAGCTTGCATATATTTCCTGGACAACTTGCAGCTAACTTATTTTTTTGTCTCTCCTGTTATAGGTTTTAATGCTATTCAAGACTCAAAATACACCAGTGACGTTAACTGGGGTTGCATGCTAAGAAGCAGCCAAATGCTTGTTGCTCAGGTAGACAAATTCGTACTTTATTTATTTTGTGAGGTTTATGATTTCGTATCCATTGCCATTCTCAATCTCGGTTCTGGTGTCTTTTATTTTTATTTATTTATTTGTACTGACCTTACTTTGGTTATGAGGGTGTCCGAAAAGGTATTCTGTTATTTCCTTTTATTAATCTCCATATTATCTCCAGGCATTACTTTTTCATAGATTAGGAAGATCTTGGAGAAAGACTTCACAGAAGGTATGGCTGTATGGTGATGATCCTGAAAGATTTGTTTGACTTACCGATTTAGTTCCCAAACAAAATAGCATTAAACCTAATTTATTTTATTTGGCAGCCATTGGATAAAGAATATGTTGAAATTTTGCACCTTTTTGGTGACTCGGAGACATCGGCATTTTCAATCCATAATCTTCTTCAGGCAGGAAGGGCCTATGACCTTGCTGCTGGGTCATGGGTGGGACCATATGCCATGTGTAGGTCATGGGAGACTCTAGTCCGCTTAAAAAGGGAGACCCCTAATCTCCAAGAACAGCAACTTCCAATGGCCATTTACATTGTTTCTGGAGATGAAGATGGAGAGAGAGGTGGTGCTCCAGTTTTATGCATTGATGATGCCTCAAGACATTGTTTTGAGTTTTCAAAAGGCCAGCTTGATTGGAGCCCCATTCTTTTATTAGTTCCTTTGGTTCTTGGACTTGAAAAAATCAATCCAAGGTATGTCATAATTTTTTGCTGGCCTTGTATATTTTAATACTTTGGGCTTGAATCTCATTTTAATAACAGTGAAATAGGATTCTAGTTCAAGATTAGTACTTTGAGAGGCTATAGTTTTCTCTAATGATTGGTTTTGCATCTTCATGCTTTAGCAGTTTTATTGAAAATTGCAAGTGTTGGTAAGAAGTACTAAAGTTTGACCCTCTAGGTTTGGAAATGGTTGCTGTATCGAGCTCTTTTAAGTCTAGCATTGGTTCGTAGTGGGAGGATTTGTGGGGAAGGTTGGGTGAAGGCTTCGCCTATTATTCGATTGGATTTTCTGAAAAGAAAGTTGGAAAAATGAAATGTGAAGATGTTTTTTTTTTTTTTTTTTTGGAGGATTTGTTGCTTATGGATGAGGCTAATTGGAGGCTAAAACCCAATCCAAGAACCATAAGTGTGGACACTTTAGTTTGGCTAGTGTGTCTATGTTTGATGCTTGTTGGACAAATCTCATACACTTGTTGGTGCAATAGATGTGGTAGACACTTACATAGTCAAAGTAGATGCAATATTTGTTTGCCATGCATCAAACAGTTGTATAAGTGTACTTTATTATTATTATTATTATTTTGAGAAGAAACAACTCGTAAATAGACACATATATGAAAAATTATTTTGTGAAGCTCACTGACTTTAAATTTTCTTCCCCCGTCCAGTGTTTTAAAAAGCCCTCTTGGGCGCATGCTCAAGTGCGCCTAGGTCTGGTGCCTCGCCTTGGAAAAGTGAGGCTCACAAAATAAGGCACGCCTCAGGCGCGCCTTTTGTGAAGCCCCAAGGATCAAAGTCCTGCCCTTGGGGCTTTAAATTATTTTTAAAAAGAAGTAATAATTAAGGGTTTTCCTTCTTTATTAATTAAAAGAATCAAGTTTACCAAACCTAAATGCAAAATTTCTTGTGTTTGGGGTCCCTTTTTTTCCATATTTCCACTTCAGTTATACTTTCTCTTTTTAATGTAATATTTTTATATATAGCGCTCACAAAATAAAGTCCGTGCCTTTTTGTGTGCCTTGCGCCTAGGCTCCAAAGGGCCAGTGAGCCTTAGTGCGCCTTGAGCATTTAAAAACACTGCCCCCGTCCATAAAAACTGAAAATGGTGAAATATTGGCTTTTGAGGAGACCCCTGGGTACTGAAAATCCAAAAGATGGGGCAAAAGTTCTAATATCTAAGAGAGGTAGATTCACCTTGGTGTGGACAGTTTGTAATGGCCGTTCATTTATTACTTATATGTGCTTAAAGCATCCATCACTTGTGACCAAAGCTTTGATGAAATTTTGGCTGTTTGGTTTGATGGAATCAGATAGATAGGAAAAGGGAATGAGTACAGAGTATGCATTCCGTTGTTTGGAACTAGGTTTAGAAGGAAGGGCATGGGACCTATCCCAAAGGATCTTTTGTTGACAGGAGGGTATTTCACGTCCTCCAAGTTACGTGGGTTGTCTCCATTTTCTTTCATCTCTCTCTCTCCCTCTCTGTTTTTTTCCTCTTTCCCTCCTTTTAAACATATGCTGATTGTGATGGGAAAATGTGGTCAAGTGAATTTCTTGCCGCTGAACAGGTCAAACTTAGGGGTGGGGAACTTTTGGTTGCTTCTTGCTCCTGATGTTGAGGTAACTAGGAATTCATTTTGAGCTTGATACAATCAGGTTGCTCATAAGCCCAATTGTATCTGTTGGTTGAGATCGCCACTAATATCAATACTGTTTGAGCCACTCTCTCTCTTCTTCTTGTGAAAGGTCATGTAGTTCAAGAACGAGTTGTCTGAGGTGCTCTGAACTTTTCTTTTCTCCTTTTCTTGTGAAAACCACTCTGAACAATCTTAGCACTGGATTAAGAAGTGGAATGTTACATTTCCATGGGATACATCCCTTGCCTGTTTGAGTCTCCTATTTTCGCTATTCTCAAACCATTTGGTCTCAAATACAACGGGAGTGCAATTTAGTGGCTAACGTTATTTTGTAAACTGTTCATCATAACATCTCTCCCTGAATTAGGAGCCTGCTCTTCTATGCCTTGGGATCCTTGCTCATATCAACAAAAATTCAATTTGTGTCCAATTTATAAGCCATAATAACAAAAATGCTGATGGGTATTCACTTCATGGCCTCCGGCCCTAGCAGCCATAACTTGTTTGATTTCCAAATACCATTTACCAGGTCTTAGTAGAGGTCTTGAAATCTTTACTCATGTCTACAAGTTTATGGTGGGCTTTCCATATTTAGCATGAATTACCTTTCCCCAAAGAGCATCCTCTTCATGATAATATCTCCATATCTAATAGGCTAATATAGCTGTCTTTTTTTTTTTTTCAAACTTCAAAGCCCAAGGCCACCATTGGGAATGGATCTAGTGGCTTTTTCCCAGTTAACAAGATGTGGCAGAGCTCCCCTTCCAAAGAAGCTTTCAGTATAGTTCTTCATTAGCAATCACCACTTTCGATGGAATTTTGAAGATAGACATATAGTAAGTGGGGAGGTTTGTGAGAGTAGCTGGTAGAAGAGTAAATTGGCCCTCCTTAGAGTGTCAATGACCCCAGGAGAGAGTCTTCTTTCAATCTTCTCAAAAAATGATAGGAGTCCAGAAGTACTGCTTACCAAATAAAGGAAGACCAAGGTAAATATTTGGCCATTGACCATGTCTACAATTAAAATTGTTTGCTATGAACTTAACCTCTTCATGATCAGTGTTAATCCCTATGATGTCCGAACTTTTATGATTACCATTCAATCCAGAAGCCTTTTCAAGAGCGTCAATGAGGCTAAAATGGTTCTCAATGGCTTAAAAGGTTCTTGGGTCAATATTAAAGTGGGTAATGGAGTAAACACATCATTTTGGCTTGATAGATGGTTGAATTCTGAGACATTGGCTGCTCTTTACCCCTGGATTACTCCCTCTCCTTCCACGAAAATTCCTTTAATCCAGGGCACTAGTGATGATCATGGTGGCTGGAATTTGTTTTTGAGGAGAAATCTTCTGGTGAGGAATTGGTGGAATGACTTAGCATCATGAATTTGTTGAATAATATCCAATTGACAATCCAGGGACTATTGGGCATGGAAGTTGACCACAAAAGGCATATTCTCTACTAAATCTCTGCTGGTTGACCTTGACGACCACAGGCAGTTATGGTAGACACCCTACATGGAAGCAATCTGAACTGATTTTACTTGAAGAAAATTTCTGTAAATACCCTCGATAGAATACAACGCCATGCCCCACACATGGTTTTGTCCCCACAATTTTGCATCATCTGTAAATTTGTAAGGTGCCCAGAACCTCGACAATTTACTTACCTACTCTCTAAATGGTCACCCATAACACGGAATGGATGCATCTCTTTCGGGATTTTTTGTGGACAACTTGGAGGGAACGCAACAACTGCCTCTTTCGAGATAAGGAAGATTCCTATGAAATATTTGAAACATATTACTTTCCTTGTAATGTCTTGGTGTATATGCACTTCTCTTTATAGATCATATTCTCTCACCTTTCTTTTGCCCAATTGGAGAGATCTTTTGTAGCTCCTCTGGTTTGGCTATGACCTTTTGTAAATTTTGTTCTTATATGAAAATCTTTTACTGATTGTCATAAAGATGTATTTATGTGTTTGCTAGTTCGTTTTCTAAACTATGGCAGCCTTGCTTGACTATTGTGGAAACCTACATGTTATATTTATAGTTTGACTAGTAGAAATTGAAGCCTAGAAATTTATGCTTAACATATTTAATCAACTTGTGAAGGTACATCCCATCATTGCGAACAACATTTACCTTTCCCCAGAGCCTGGGGATCTTGGGAGGGAAGCCTGGTGCTTCAACATACATAGTGGGGGTCCAAGATGAAAATGCCTTTTACCTTGATCCACATGATGTTCAGCAGGTACATTAATTTCCTTTGTAGCTCCCTTTCAAAGAATATCTAAATTACTCTTGTTTGTATGTGTCTGATATTTGATATCATCATCCTGATAATAATAAGAGGTGTGTTTCATTGGGGTTTCCATGAGAGTTAAAGAACGTAATTAAGCTGCTGTGAGGGTGGATTGAAAGAGGTTCTTGTTGAAAGTGAGTGAGTTGGGTTATAAGGTGGAGATCGAGGGACATGCCTTTCTTCAGAAGCTAACGAGCTCCAGTGGAACAATGCAACAGAAGATGATCTCTGTTTGTACTAGAGGGTAAAGAACAAGGGGGTTGAGGTTCTTTTGGAGATGTGCTAAATAGTGACTTGCCATTTTTGTTGGGATTGTTTCTCCTTTTATATGCCTTCTATGTTATTTCATTTCTATCGATGAAAACTCCCAAAAAATAAAAATAAAAACATTAGAGAGATAATGAGCTCGCAATATTTCGGTTTCAAGTGCTCCAGCTAGATCTTTGACTCTGGAATAAGCGTAGGTACATGTTAGACACTTGAATTAAAGTCTGAAATGTTTTACAGTACCCCTTGGAACTTACAGGCATTGTGATCAGTTGTAGGCATGTGGACTCTATGTTATCAGAACAAATGTGTCCCTGAGCTCTAGGATAATTTTTACATCTTTGCAAATAAATATTAGTTGTTAACTATAAAATGTTCAATCCCTCAAATATATATTTGTTTGGTTTTGGATGTACTCTATAACGTTTGTTATAAATTATGGCATCCTGAAAAAAATGTTTACTGTTGTTTCGTTATTTGAGAATCGCAGTTTGCGTAAGAAAATTCACATTTTAACTTCTGTTTCATCCCATTGTATTGTGGTCTTGATTCTTCAAACAGGAGTGCGTCTATTTTCTATGCTGAGTGTTTGTTGTCGCAATTTTCTTGTTCATATGAATTTATAGAATGGCATAGGTAATGACTGTGTCTAACAATGCTTTCATTTTAGGTAGTTAATATCGATAAGGATGACCTAGAGGCTGATACTTCCTCTTATCACTGCAAGTGAGTTTTTCCATATCATAAATGTCTTGTGGTTTACTGTTTTTCATTTTTCATCTTTCATTTTTTTTTGGGATTCTCATATATATATATATTTATATCTATACATTGTTTTCTGTAGTGTCATTCGTCATATCCCCTTAGAATCCATAGATCCTTCTCTAGCAATTGGATTTTATTGTCGAGACAAAGGTTTGCACCCCTCTACCTTCATAATTCTGGATGGGAACTTGATTAATTCATTTCATGTTATAAAACCTAATTTTGGTTTCCTGTTTTACTCCCTCGTTTTTCGTCTTTTCTCCCTTGGTGCCAGATGATTTCGACAACTTCTGTTATCGGGCATCAAAATTGGCAGACGAGTCGGATGGAGCTCCATTATTTACAGTTGCTGAAACACATTCCACAAATTCAGGGAGACATGGCAGTGCATTGAATGACCGTAGTAGGTTAGTGGAGGACGATACCGATGGCGTGGTGCACATGCCGAATGAAGAGGCACATGAGGATGACTGGCAATTTCTTTGATGAAAATAGAACCACTTTCGGAATCTAGGGAAGGGAGGGTTGGTAGCCTTCCTTGATTACTTCTGCTTTAGGCTTCCAAGTTCCCTTGATAGGGAGTGATGCCCAATTTGTCAAATGTTTTAGTTTATTTAGTGTTATTTGTGCAATAGGCGTTGAGTTTATTTGTTGAATTTGTTTATTCTTGGTCCACTTTCACGTGATATTAGCTTACATTCGTGTGTATAATGAGCAGGTTCAATTCAAATTCATAAATGAATTATTAATGCTCCGACTCTTCCACAGAAACAGGCTGACCAGGGGGATTCATAACAACCAATGAAAAATTTAGCCTGCCACTCTCCTCACGATCAATCCTTATTGTTCAAAAAAATCATCTCAATTGCATTTCACGAATAATCCAGAGGCAGCTATGCCAAGATTGATTCACACATTCACTGTATCGGATTGATTCACGATATAATAATTACACTGTATTTAATATTTTGATTGAAGGGCAAACTGGGTATTATAAAAAAATGGTCTCAATGAAACTCAAATTCTTGCTATTTTGTCCAATTTTCCATATTTAAATATTTAGGAGAGGTTTGAAGTAAGAAGTTGGTTATTCTAGTTTTAGGTTATAATAGTTTGTATTTGAGGTAGATTATAATTTGAGTTATAATAGTATGTATTTAAAGTGTGAATTATTTTGTTTGAAAATGAAATAGTAAACATTGTAGTAAAGAATAAAAAAAATGATGAATGTAAAATAGTAAATACCGTAGCAAATGAGAGTTTTGAAGTAATGTTTATTGTAGTTAATTGGAGGAGGTTTTGAAATGGTATTTACAGGAGGAGGTTTTGAAATGGTATTTACATTATAGTCTTAGGATAGTCTTTGCTCCAAAACATTCAAATTGGTGAATTAGATATTTTTCTTATTCTCTCGCCTCGTGTATAGTCCGTTTGTGAAAGATAAAGATTGTGGGTGATTATCCATTTGGTTTGACTTAAAAATATATTTTTTTAAAAATTCATTTTTATTTAAATATTTTTAATAAAAATTAATTAAAATATACTTAAAAATTTATTTTGAGTGGTTATCAAATACATTCTAACCGATTAAGGGCAGCAGCTTGTAGATTGAAAATTTACAACTTTTTAATAGTAATGGAATCTTGATTGTCATCTTTTGAATTTTAAAGATTTTTTGAATTATTTACTTTTTAGATAGTTAATAGAATTTTCATCGTTAAGATTTAAATTTTAGATTTCTTTTGAATTTCAAATTATATCTACTCGATTTGAAAAATTCGTGAAAAAAAATAAATCCAATCTCTTTGGTACCATCTAAATCCTTTTTGATTTCGTATTTTTGCATTATTGAGTTTTTTTTTTTTTTTTTTTTTTTTTGTGTGTGTGTGTGTGTGTGGGGGGGGGGGGGGGGGGGGGGGGGGGGATATTTTTGTCTGATTATTCGTAACTAATAATCCTAGAATCATTTTGATATTTTGATATTTTTTTCCCATCTTTCTAACTGAATCTTCAAATTTGCAACCTTTTTTTAAACTTCTTTCTAATCTAATTCCGTCTTTAATTTTTTTTCTCATTTTTTATTTAAATTTTCTTTTATAAGTTTTGTTAATGCCTTAATTTTTTTTCATCCTCTTTCTCTCTTTTGTTTCATATTCTATATATTTTACTTTTATTCAAATGAAAAACAAGATGTAGTTCTCTAATCTCATTTTTTCTATTTAATAAAAGCTGTCATC
Organism: Benincasa hispida; assembly: GCF_027475165.1. NCBI lineage: Eukaryota > Viridiplantae > Streptophyta > Magnoliopsida > Cucurbitales > Cucurbitaceae > Benincasa > Benincasa hispida. Next base: position 48,964,105 of record NC_143489.1, on the reverse strand, counting down.
TCTATTTTATATATAACATTGTCCAGTATGTAATGCATTAAAAAATTGCAACGGTGAACTTGTTCTTATCTCGGCCCAAGTGGCTAGTTTGGCTCCATAATCACAATAATACAAAGATAATATACATTCAATTATGACTTTGGTGATTATTGTTTTCGCTCAATTTCAATATTGACCCCACTGGTTTAAAAAGTTTCAATAGTGAGTGTTGAAGGAGAAGTGGACCCATCACAAATTGTCAGGTCATTTATCAAATTAATGATGAAATTATAAACAATTGAGTTTGGGGCGACTTAAAAGCTGACATGTGTCCCAAATTGAAATTGAAGATATAGATTGACAGTTTCCAATAATGCCGCTTATTTTCATCATGACCACTGGATTAGATGAAATTAATTTGATCCAATTTGATATTATAATTTGGGCTAAGATTCAATTGAACCAAACAATAGGCTTAATTTGGCCCAAATGTCAATTTAGGCCAAAATTCAATTAAATGGACCCAACAACCATGTCCATGGACGAACCAAGTCCAAACCCACCAAATCCACCTGATAACTCTATAAATAAAATTCTCTCAACAAAGGGCCTAAAGAGAATTCTCCCAACAACCATAATACTCCCCAACTCCTATAAGCTGACCACACTTGAAGATTGAAATCCTTAGGATATACAAACATTCTTCCAAGACTTCAACTTCAAGAACATCGCACCCTCCGCTTCCTCAAATCAAGTGTACGTATTCAACTGAGAGAGAATCAGAGGATCAAGTACTAGAGATTGAACCACATTCGCATAAAACCTATACCAACATAAGTTCAACTCCACAAAACAAGTTTCTCCAGAAACCTCGTGCGAACAAATTGGCACGCCTGGTGGGATATCTCTATCTCTCATCTCTTTCTCGTCATCCAAATCAACAAATCAACAAATGACACCAAAGAAAGCGCATCTAAAGCTACCGTTGCAAACGACACTTAGTCAGGACCTATCACTTAGAAACCCTCAAAGAGGATCCTGCATGAGCAAGAACAAGGCCATGTCATCATGGAGAAAACTTGGGAACTCCAGCTGGCAAAGTCAATGACAAAGGAAAGACTGTTTTGTAGGCAAGTCGATCGTAACAATCCACTTCTGTCATCTCTCTGTCAGTTCAACAGTTGTAGGATATGATCACAAACACCATAAGGACTCAGTATGGAGATTCGTCACAAACTTCTTTTATGTACTCCAAATCATACACCAAGAGAATCGACAACCTGAGAATGTCAGCCAGGTATCAACCTCCAAAGTTCCAGTAGTTTGATGGAAAAGGAAATCTGAACCAACATGTTGCTCACTTCATTGAAACTTACGAAAATGCAGGAACCAGAGGAGACCATCTAGTTAAGCAGTTCGTCCGAACCCTAAAAGGATATGCTTTTGATTGATACACAGATTTGGAGCCAGAAGTGATTGACAATTGAGAACAGCTGAAATAGAGTTCTTGAATTGCTTTTACAGCATTAGACGCACAGTTAGCATGATAGAGCTAACAAATTCCAAGCAGCAAAAAGGAGAGCCGGTCATCGACTACATCAACCGATGGAGAGCTCTAAGTTTGGATTGCAAAGATAGAGTCACTGGCAGTAGAGATGTGCACCCAATGCATGCACTGGGAGCTTCTCTACATCCTCAAGGGATAAAACCTCATATATTTGAGGAATTAGCAATATGCGTCCATGACATGGAGCTGAGCATTACCAACAAGGAAACTAAAGATTTTCTAGTCCCTGAAGGGAGAAAGGATAAGAAAAAAAAATCAAAGACACTAAAAAGATTGTGAATAGTGCCACAACAGAATTTATGGTCGTCAATACGACCTCGCTAAATTTTTCCTCTAAAGGAAGAGAAATGATATTTGAAAGAAAGCATGATAAAGGTGAGAAGCATCACATAAAGTACGATAAGGGTGAGAAGCATCGCCCAACTCTTAAAGAAAGACAGGAGAACGTTTATCCATTCTCTGATTCTGATGTTGCAGATAGAGTATTCTCAGGGTGAAGGACACTACCACTTAGTATCCTCGAACAGTCACGAACTCCTCGAGCAGTCACGAACTCCTCGAACAGCAACAAAAACGAACCAAAAGTGAAGGACATTACCACTTAGTATCCTCGGTATTCTCATGGTGAGAATCTAGGAGTGGTGGGCTCTGACTATTTTGGTTAGGAGGGAGTTTGTGAGTTTGGAGGAGGAAGACGATTGAAGAAGAACATACTATCATATGGTTTTTGCTTCAATCGTGTAGTGTAAAGGCTCCTATCGTATAGACTCTGCAAATTGTGTAGATTCACTCACAAGTCGTGTAACTGTGTTATAGAAAAATAAAATCATATTTTATTTATTCTATTTTACCATAAAAACTAACTAACCACCCACTAAGGTGGTTAGAGAGAAAAATGGATTAATTATCCAAAATAATAAATAATACAAATAAATATAATAACCAACTTATCATATTATATTTATAACCTTATCATATTATATTTATAACCTATAGTTTTAATATTGCATCATATACAATATAAACTATATTTCTTTTTCTCTATTTTATGACATTTAATATAAATCATATTTATATTAAATTTAACAACTATGAATCTCATTTATAGAAAATATATTTGAATCACATTCAAATATTTATTTCTCCAATTAAACTATAATGTATCAAATACATTATATTAATTATATCATATATAATTGAATCAATATAATTAAATTCCCTCTTATTAATTTGAACAATACAAATTAACCCAAAAACTGATTCTCAACTAAATCTTTTTAAGCTACCAAGGGAACCTTATGAACTTGTAGCTTGAAGCTCCAACCGTACGTGAATAATTAATTAAACTCTTTAATTGCATTATCGACCATCTGTTAACTGTTGGGACTCCAATAAAGACCGAAAACTACACTCTTCGCACTACATATATATTTCTGTGTCAACTGGATATAACCAATCAACAGTACGATGACCTTTCACAAATTGCTCGTAAGTATAGCTGGATCAAATTACTGTTTTGCCCTTGTAGTTACATCTAACTCCTTAAGTACTAACGATCCCTCTAATGAACAATAGATCATAGTCCCACTATGACTAAAGCCCTATCGGCCAAGAGAAGGTGTGGTGCCACATTGTTCAAGACCGGAATCATCCCTTAAGGGAGTAATTTATCTACTTACCCCTGTTTCGGAGAAGGAGTGAATTCCATCTTGTGTAGCTGAGTTCCCAACTCCCCAATCAGACAAATCCCCAAAATGGTAGGCTTATTGAGTTGGCGATCTGGCTACTCTCACCCATACAAATCAAAGGACCGCCCTCATAGACAGGAGTTCACAACTCACTCAGGAGTAAGGTCATGTTACCTATGATCATCCTAGTGAAATGAAAGTCTCTATTATGAACGGTGTTATATAATGAGACTAAACATTCCGTGGTCCGGTCTTATACAAACTTCTTTGTATAGAATATCCCCGCTCGCATGTCTAATACATGAATGATCAAGATCAGATCATTTATACCACTTTACCACATTTGTAACATCTACAAAGTGGGCCATACTCGTAGTGTTACTAGGATAAGGTACCCAACCTTATCCATATACTATAGACCATTTAGGTTATCACTTAAACATGATCCACCTGTATGTCTCCACATACATGTTTAAATTACAACGATAACCTTGTATGTTCGTTTATTAGTTTGTAGTTAATGCAATTAAAATATCACATATTTCATCGACAAAGTGAATGAAATATCAAATATTATTAATCACATACAAATTTTTTCATACAAAGTTTACAAACTATAGGACCCTACGAGATCTAGGGCATCAACCCCAACAAGATGAAGGGTGGATAGTTGTGACTCGTCGAAATAGAAGAGTTCCAAATTCTACCAAAAAAGAGTCGCACTCCTATTGAAGTTATAGAGGATGGAACAAAAATAAAAAAAAATAAAAAAAAGGGAAAAAAGATGGCATGAAAGCCTAAATCTGTAAGGAAGAAGATGAGAACTTCCCTTAACTTCAATGGCTGGTAATTTTAGCAGGTTTTCTCCCAATAAGCTTTCTCAATAATTATCCAGAGGAAGTATCAAATGCATGTCATGCTATCAGCATAGTGGAAGTTGAAAACAACCATATAATTGTTGAAGAAGTCAATGAGTCAAAAGAAACTTAAAAGAGTTTTTTTTTTTCCGATCGTATCAAGTGTTCAACTACTCAATTTTCAGTCTTCCAAAGATTGATTATGACCACGATAGAAGAAGAAAACTAATTTCCAATGTTTACTTCTACTCGAACTTCAACCTACAAAAGGCTAAGTATCTACACGTAAAAGAAAGATCGACCTTCAATATCTATTTTTTATCGTCTCAAGATGACAAGCAATCAACATAAAAGTAATATGAAAACCTTGAAGACAATACCATTTCTTGAAGGAAACAACGACGAGAAGATTCAGAGTCGTGTCTCTTCATGCATGAAGAGGAAGTTGTCTGTTAATATAAATACAGAAGGTTCCTTGATGGTGAAGCCAAATTTCATCATATTGATGAATCCAATAAATGAAGAGGATGATCAAAGTCATGATGAAATAAGAGCTTCTGAAGTTTAAATGTAGAAGCTTCTTATTGCAAGAGCCTAAATTACATGTTCTCCTAGCCTGCATGAGCTTAAAAGGTGAACAACAAAAAAAAAAATCTTTTGAACTACGTTATGACTTGATTCCTACTTATTATAAAGGATACATAGGCAGCTTGAAGGAAACTTTAAATTCAGTCCAGCAAAAGAAAAAAAAATCAGTTTAACCACATTATGGCTTGATCCCTTTCTTAAAGGGTAGACAACTGAAAGAAACTTAAATTCGGTCCAAGGAAAAAGTCACCACCACCTAAATTGTGGAACTTGAATATCGATAATGTTCATCTGTATTAAAGAATGTCACTAAGAATTGAGGATTTCCATCTTTACTAGGGGCAACCCAACAAATCAAAGAAGTGTAGCACTAGGAGCAAGACATTGTAAGTTAGATACTTATAAGGGCATCACTCACCTAAAGTTCAACACTTCATCTTAAAGGATAGAAGTTTTTCAAAATCAAGTTAAGAGGTTTCGTTGATGCTTCCTCAAATTCAAGTTCAAAGGTTTCATCAAAGCTTATTCAAATGCAAGCTCGGAGGCTTTGCCAAGGCCTTCTTCAAAATCAAGTATGGAGGATTCGTCGAAACTTCATCAAGTTCAAATTCAGAGGAGTCGATGCTCCATCTTTATGACCAAGTTTGGTGGCTTTCCGATTCAATCTTTATGCTTAAGTTGTGAAGTTAAGCCTAATGCAAAAGGTGAACAGTCATGTTCGATGCGGAAGGTGGAAAATAAAGTCTGACGTAACTAGCGGAAAGTCAAGTTTGATGTTCTTCATAAAGCCCAATTTACCTGGTTCTTCCTCATATGCAAGATCAACTTCGGTTTGCTTGGCTACGCCTCATATGCGAGATCCAGTCCAGTCAGCCTGACTCTGCCTCATATGTGAGATCAAGTCTGGTTTGCTTGGTTCTGCCTCATATGCAAGATCAACTCTGGTCCACCTGGCTATGCCTCATATTTGAGAGAAAGTCCGGCTCGTCTGGCTTCATCTCATATGCAAGATCAAGTATAATCTGCTTGGATCTTCTTCATATGTGAAATCAACTTTGGTTCGCCTGGCTATGCCTCATATGCGAGATCAAGTTCGGTCCATCTGGTTATGCCTCATTTGTGAGATCAATTCCGGTCTACCTGACTCCATTTCGTTTACAAGATCAAATCCGATCTGCCTGGCTCCGCCTTATATGCAAGATCAAGTTCATTTTACATGGCTCCCGCTTTTTCTACAAGTCTAAGTCCTTTCTTATTACATTGGACTATCGGTTGAGACTCTCCGACACGTATAATAAAGTTGTCAAGTTCGAAAGATTCGACCAAATTTATTCTTCAATTTCTCAAGCCGCAAGAGTGAAGGATTGAAAGGGTCTCGCATTTTACCAGGAAAAATGATAGGAACTTAGTTTTAGGGCAGAATGATCAAGGAAACCTAATTTCATTTCATTTTCCTGGGTTTTTTGGCAGTACGCCAGGGAAAGGGCTAAGCTGTACAAGAATACCCCCCTCTATGTGCCTTCAACACTAAAAAGCACCTGAAAAGTGCTTTAATTACTTTCAATCCTGGAATTATTATTGCTAGTTTTGTATGGTTTGATGTGGTTTGTTGAACGATTTCAAAAAACTGAACATTAGGAGCAAATTGGGTAAAAATGATCACCAGGACAAAAGTCCAAATACGAGTATCTAGGGGTCAATTATGGAATTAGAAGGGAAGCTAAAGGAAAAAATTGAAGAAAAAACGGTAGAATTTAGAAGAATAATCATGGGGTCAGTGTTGAGCTTGCGTAGCAACACTGGGCCACGATGTTGAAGACTCGATAGTAGAGAATAGAACAACGTTGCAACACTGCCATATAGCGTTGTGACGCTTTGGATGGCAAGTGCACACTATGATTGTTTCGAACGTCAGTGTTGCAATGCTAAATTACAGCGTTATAACGCTGCGATAATTCTTCTTAAAGAGCAGTAGTGTTGTCTGGAAAAAAAAAAAGAAGAAGAAAAATTTGGGGAGTTTAGAGGAGAGTTCTTGGGAGAGAATTCAACCTAGGGCAGAGAGCACACATCTAGAAAGTGATTCCAAGTAGGAGATTTACCTGGAATTCATTGGCGAAGGTCAAGAAGATCATGATTAAGATCTGATTACGGTGAAGGAAGATCGTTTCTTTAATTCTTTAATTCATTCTTTCTCCATGAAGAATTCTCTCTGTCTAGGGATTATTATTAGTAGAATCATGTGTAGCTAAACTCTAAATTCTAGCGTGTTGTTGATTTTTGGGTATCTTGAATGGATTCTTGATTATATGATTGATTAATTCTTGATTAGTTTTCTAAATTATCTACTCTTAATGCTTTTGGTTAACTGGTCATCAATCAATTGATTTAGGGTTAATCCTTCTGCTTGAGAAAGAGATTGATTTCTTGAACATGGTTATTTAAATCATTATTCAAGATTGCATGAGAATGATTCAAGAATAATAAGAGGTGTAATTGAAAGGGTTTAATGCAACACTGGTTTAAGCAATAGGAAGAAATTTAAACTTGATAAACTATGGTTAGAATGGATTGAGCTTGACAAAGGATTTCCCGAATTCAGAACTTCTAGCCTCAACCAATCTTTATTAGTTAATTGCATGTCAATTTTCATTTGTACACCCTTAATGAAACAACACCCTGGAATCAAACTCCTCTTAATTGTCTCTTTCTTTTTATTAGTTGCACTTTAATTTTATTCACAAATCAATATTCTAGTTGCCTAACTAAAATCAATAAAGAACTACAATAGCTAAGCTTAGGAAAAACTTTTCACGTTAGTCTCTGAGGACGACACCCGATTTTAATTGAGATTTTATTACTTTGATACGTGCGCTTGCGTTCTTGTATCAAGTTTTTGGTGCCGTTACCGGGGACCGACAAGAATAATTTTTCTAAGTTTAATATTGCTAAGAACTGAATTGATCTTAATTTAGGTTTTTTTTCGGCTTTTTTTTTTGTTTGTGATCCCTAAATATTTGGATCTCAACTACATATTACACCTCTCCCAAATCTTTCATTTGGAATTGGGCTGCCACCCCATTCGTTAATGTCAGTAAGGTATCCTATATCATTCTCAATGAATAGGATATCGTCCACATAAAGTACTAGAAAAGCTGCTTTATCGTTGATGATTTTCTTATATATACAAGGTTCACCATGTTGGGTTTTATGCCCTAAAATTGGCAAATGTTATTGATTGACTGTCATTAATAAAAAGTTAAGAATGTTAAACCAATAAATTTTATTGTTTGTATTGTTGTTTAATTTGTCTTAATAACCCTACATCCAATAAACTAGCATCCAAGGCTGCCTTATGAGTCTTGAACTGTATGTGGAGACATACAAGGATAAATATTCAAGATACAATCTAAAGGGTCTATAGTATAGAGATAAGATTGGGTACCTTATCCTGGTAACACTATGGATATGACCCACTTTGTATTTGATACAACGTAATGATCCAACGCGTTCGTGTATGTGACACGCGAGTGGAGGCATCCTATGCAATGAGTTTGCATAAGACTGGACCGCGAAATAGTAACCACTAGATGTAATACCGTTGACTAATTTGGTTCCTATTTCAAGAGGATGACTTAGGAGTTCACGAGGGATTGTCCTTTGATTTGCATGGGTGAGAGTGGTCAGATCACTGACCCAATATGCCTACCATTTTGGGGACAAGACTGACTGGAGAGCTGAGAACATAATAATACAAGATAGAATTCACTCCTTCCCTCCTTGAGGGCAAGTAGATGAGTGTTACCTTAAAATGGTGTCTTTGAGACTTGAACAAAGGGCCCTACTGAAAAGCATCTAAAAAGTGCTTTTATTACCTTCAAATTTAGAACCAATATTGCTAGTTTTGTTTAATTTGATGTGGTTTATTGAGTAATTTCAGGAAACTAAGCATCAGGAGAAATTTATGCGAAAATGATCAAAACCCTAGGGCAAAATTCCAATTTTAAGCAACTACGGGTTGGCTATGGAATTAAGAAGAAACCAAGGACCCAAGATTAAGAAAAGAGGCCAATTTAGAAGGCAATTTTAGGGCTATTTTGAGAGCGTAAAGCGATATTTCGGTGAAGCCTCCCTGGGAAGTGTAATTCTGGACAGAGGAAGCATCTCGGAGCTTCAAACGATTGAAGATTTGAAGAGATCGTTGGGTTGCAATTCCGGATTCGAGGACGAGAGTTAGGCTTGCAATTTCTTTGCTTTTTTTTGTTCTATGTTCCTTTGTGTTTGAAAACCTCATGAATAGTCTATGTTTTTGTTGTAACCATGAGTGACTGATTTGTGTTTCTAGGGTGTTGATCTAGTTTTATGGATTGCAAAAACTGATTTGGTTATTTCTTGGATTGAATTTATGCATAGTTATTTTAGCATGTTTGTTCTTAATGCTTTTGAATAATTGGTCATTGTTTGAATGTTCTTTACTTAATGTCTTGCTTGAGAGAGAGGGCGTTGGGTTCGATCTAGCGTGTTAGACTGTTAAACAAGTATGCACGAGAGTGATAGAAGATCAATAGAGATTGCTGATGGAGGAACTTAATGCTGTAGCTAATCAAGCAATAGAAGAGATTCGGGTCGATGGGTAGTTATTAGGATGGGTTGAGCTCAAGAGAGGATTTCCTGATTTTAGAACATCTAGCCTCCATCTATAAATTTCAATAATTGCATGTCATATTCATTGTATTCCATAAAATGAAACAACACCCTGGAATTGTTTTTCTCTGAATTGTTCTTGTGTGTGACTGAACTTTTTTTATCCATAGTTATAGATAAAAATCATCTTTTGATTGTCTGGATAAAATTGATGAAGAACTATGATAGCCAAGTTACAAAAATTTTGCTCACCCGGTCCCTAAGGACGATACCCAATTTGGGATTTATTACTTCGATTGCATGCGCTTGCGCATACCGTCACCTACCCTCTCATTGGCTTAAGGTTTCTATTATTTGTTAGACCATAAACAGATTGTTCATTACATGAGCACTGGTACTTAAGGAGCTAGAAGTAACCCAAGGGTAAAACGGTAATTTGACCCAATTGGAGTTACAAACACTCGTGATGGATTAACTTACTGGTGTTAGTCTATATCCGTGGACACAGAGTTACATCTGTAGTAAGAAGAGTGTAGCCGTGGGTCTTTAGTGGAGTGTACCCACAGTTAACGAATATTGATCAACTTGGTTAATGAGTTTAACCAATTAATCTCATATCGTTGGAGCTTTTGATCTACAGGTCCACTGGGTCCTCTCGTTAGCTCACTAGAGGATACTTAAAAAGGATAATTTAAATTGTTCAAATTAATATGAGGAAACTAAATATTAATGTGATTGATATATAATTAATTATGGATATGATCTATAATTAAATTGGAGAGTAATATTTGAATAAGATTCAAATTAATTAATTCAAGAGAAATTAGATTCACGATGAATTAATTAATAGATATGTTTTGCACATGTACATGAAATGTATATGATAATTAAATATATTCAATGGGTTTAATGTATAAGTGGTTATTTAATTATTGTGCAAATCAAAATTAAATAAGTGTTATTTAATTAATTATAGAAAAGGAAAATGTTAGGGAAAGGGCTTGGCCATTCTCTATATAAAGACCTCCCCATGGCCTTTTGGCAAAACACACTTTGATTGCAAAGAAACTCTGACATACACAACATCATAGTGTTATTGTGTAGAATTTTCTCTAAGCTATAAATCATCTCTACTCTCCAAATCACTTTTCTCCTCTCCCCCTCCCAATAGTTGGATACCACCTATCCCTCTATTGGAATTCTAAGAGAAGAACGAGGTTACTCTTGTTGTAGTGTTCGAGATGTTGGGTTGTATGTCCTAAAACTCACAGTTTGTCATGTTAAACATATTCTATTATCAATAAAGATGTTATTGACGTTTATTCAATAAAATTGTTATTGAATATGTGAATTGCACTTATAAAGTCTAAATCCAATAAACTAAAGATCCATGGGTATTATATGAATACATGAAATTTATGTGGAGACATAAGAGTGGATCAAGTTCAATAAATAGCCAAAATGATCTATAATATATGAATAAGGCTGGGTACATTCTGGTAACACTATCGGATGCGACCCACTCTGTAGTTGTTATAATTTGTTGTAAAGTGCTACAAATGAAGTGATCCTGATTTGTTCATGTATTGACATGAGGAGCAGAGGGTCCTATGCAATAAGTTTGCATAAGATCAGACAAAGAATTAAGTCACTCTTACTTTATAATGTTGTTTACTATTTAAGACTGACTATTTCAAAGCGATGACCTAGGTAACCTTAATCCTGAGCTAACTATGAACTTCTGTTTATTCGGGATTATCATTATATTTGCATGGGTGAGGGTTGGCTCAAAAGCGCTGGCTCAATAAGCCTCCCATTTCAGGGGTACGGCTGGGTAGATAATTGGGGACATAGGGTGCAAGACGGAATTCACTCCTACCAGCTTTTAGGGATAATAGAGAGATTGTTCCCTTAAGTGCTGACTCTAGGTCGAAGGGGCCGCATCCTCTCATTGGCCTGAGAGGGACTCGATTTAGTGACTGGATCACAAACCAATTGTTCATTAGAGGATCAGTGGGACTTAAGGAGCAAGATGTAATCTCGGGAGTAAAAAAAGCTTTTGACTCAACTGTTATTATGAACAACCTGTGAAGGGTTGATTTACTTATCATGGTTGTATCAAATGGACACATAATATATCTACAGTGAGGGGAGTGCAACTATAGGCTATAGTGGACAGTCCTATTAGTTAACGAATATTGACTAGGTTAAAGAGTTTGACTGGTTAATCTCAGATCGTTGGGGCCCATGATCTATAGGTCCATCTGGTCTCCTTGCTAGCTCCTTACGGACAAAATTGAAGAATTAGGTGAAGTAAGAATTTGAAATGTTCAAATTCGGGCTTAAGGAAAAATTGTATTTTTTATGAGATATAATTTATAATTAAATAATTTATTTATTTATTAATTATTTTTTAGAGTATTCTTGAACATTAGAATGAAAGTGTTCTTTAAACTTGATTAATATGATTAACCAAAGTTAGATGTCAAAAAAAATTTAATATGTGATATTAAATTTATTTTTAAATATTTTCTAAATTATGAAATTGTTTTTCATAAAAAAAATTGATTTATTGATTTTTTAAATTAGTTAGTGGAAAAATCCAATTGTTGGATTTTTCCACTAACTAAATGGACTTTGAAGTGGCACTTCCCAAGCTTGACACCTAAAGATTACATGCTAGTAGATTTTGAGGTGAAAGACATGCAAAATAGGATTTTGCATGAATTTTATCTTTAAATAGTTTGGTTTTTCAAATGTAAAAAAATTCATGCTTCATTGACTTTTCACTTGACTCTTCCACCAAAATCTCTTTACTCTCAACTTTTCTAGAGTGAAATTCCCTTGTCTTCACTAACAAAATGGTCCCACCGCCGTGTTCTTCAACTGGAGAATAGCGAGGATTTGCTGTTGGTGGTGTCAATCGAGCTCGGGAGAAGAAGATTGTGGGGATTCTACAAAGGTTGTAATTTTTAACCCTTTATGCATGCTTATTCTTGTTTTTATGTAATTAGAACGTTACCGATCCTTCGCTTCTACTATTGCATGCTTTCTTTTTGTTCCAATACAAAATTACTCAAGGAGTTGTTCATGATCAAGACTGTTTTGAGATCCGTTTGTTAGAACCTTGGAGAGGCTTGTTTGTGACATTAGGGAATCTACAAAGGCAAGAGTCGTTTTAATCCTTTCCCTAAAAGCATACTAATTTACGTGTTTATTTATTCTATTTAGTATAATGATTTTGTTTATTGTAAAAATCGAATCGCCGGATGCAAGGTGTTCCACGAGAAACGCTTCCATTGGGGGATCCAATCCCTACACATCAATGTTTTGATCAAAACCAAAGATTTGATCGTTGTATCAAATCTAATGTTCCAAGATCTGGATGTCTGTTTCAACCTATAAATGGATCGATTCAGCTTACAAACTTTTTGCTCCTGACCTTGGGCTATGAACCCCTCTGGCTGAGACATAAAGATATTCTCTTTAAGATTTCCATTCAGAAAAGTAGTATTGACATCCATTTTCCATATTTCATAGTTATAATTGTTGGGTTTTATACCCTAAAACTCGTAAATAGTAAATGTTATTAATTGGTCGTCATCAATAAAGAGTTATAAATGTTAGCTCAATAAATGTTATTGTTTGCATTGTTGTCTGTTTTATCTTAATAACCCTAAATCTAATAAACTAACATCCAAGGCTGTCTTATGAGTCTTGAACTGTATGTGGAGACATACAGGGATCAATGTTCAAGATACAACCTAAAGGGTCTATAGTATAGGGATAAGATTGGGTATCATATCCTGGTAACACTATGGATACGACTCACTTTGTATTTGATACAAACGGAATGATTCAATACGTTTGTGTAGGTGACACGCGAGTGGAGGTATCCTATGCAATGAGTTTGCATAAGACTGGATTGCGAAATAGTAACCACTAAATGTAACACCGTTAACTAAGTTCCCATTTCAATATTTTGACCTAAGCGACTTAGTTTTAATCCTGAGTGAGGGTGAGGGTGACCAATTCGTCGACCCAATATGCCTACCATTTTGGGACAAGATCAAGAGGGGAGCTGGGAACATAATAATACAAGATGGAATTCACTTATTCCCACATTAAGGGTAAGTAGATGAGTGTTCCCTTAAGTGGTGTCTCTGGGACTTGAACAAAAGACTCTACCCTCTCATTAGCCTGAGAGGGGTTTTCGTTTATTGGTTGGACTATAAACAGGTTGTTCATTAAAGGAGCACTGGTACTTAAGGAGTCAGAGGTAACCCAAGGGTAAAACGGTAATTTGACCCAGTTGGAGTTACGAACACTTGTGAAGGACTAACTTACTGGTATTGGTCTATATCCATGGACACAGAAATATATATGTAGTGAAAGGAGTGTAGTTGTGGGTCTTTAGTGAAGTGTACCCACAGTTAACGAATACTGATTAATTTGGTTGATGAGTTTAATCAATTAATCTCATATCATTGAAGTTTCTGATCTACAAGTCCGCCAAGCCCCTCGTTAGCTCACTAGAGAATACATAAGAAGAATAATTGAATTATTCAAATTAATTTGAGAAAACTATGTGATTAATATATAATTAATTATGGATATGATCTATAATTAAATTGAGAGTAATATTTGAATAAGATTCAAATTAATTAATTCAAGTAAATTAGATTCACAAAGAATTAATTAATACAAAGGTTTTGTACATACACATACGATGTAAATGATAATTAAATATATATATTAAATGGGTTTAATGTATAAATAATTATTTAATTATTATGCAAATTAAAATAAAATAAGTATTATTTACTTGGGCTAATTAATTAAATAAATATTATTTAATTAAATGGGCTAATTAGTTAAATAAGTGTTATTTAATTAATTATAAAAAAAAATATTAGGAGATGGACGTGGCCATTCTCTATATAAAGACCTCCCCATGGCCCTTTGTCAACAACACAAGGATCCTAATAGAGAAAGTTTGACAATACACAACTCTCTAGTGTTATTGTGCAGAATTTTTTTCTAAAGTCATAAAAAAAGAATTCTCTCAATTCTCCAAAATCCTTTTCTCCTCTCCATCTCCCAATAGTTGGATACCACATATCTCTCTATTGAAATCCTAGAGAATAACGAGGTTACTCTCGTGGTAGTGTGTATAAGAAGTTGTTCGTTATCAAGATCGTTCGGAGATCCGTTCATTGGAACTAGGAGAGGATTGCTCGTGGCACTTGGGAACCTACAAAGGTAAGAATCGTTCTGATCTTTTCCCTTCAACATGCTAATTTACATGTTTATATTTTGTTTTAGTTTAATGATTATGCTTTTGTAAAAATCGAATCACGGGGTACAAGGCGTTCTAACAAAACATTTATGTTGCGGGATCTGTTCCCTACAATAATATATGGCTATGGACAAGAAAATTCTTATAGACTTTTCATAGCAACAGGGGAAAAAGTTTCATCATAGTTAACCTCTTCCCTCCAAGTATAACCCTTTCCTACAAGTCTAGCTTTGAAGGTCTGTACCTTTCCAGCTACATCTCTCTTTCTTTTATAGATCCATTTGCATCCTATGGGTTTGACCCCTTTAGGGGGATCTACAAGCTCCCATACTGAATTGGAGTACATAGACCCATTTGAAAATCCATGGCTTTGACCCATTGGTACTTGTCTACATCATTCATGTTGGGTTTGATTTCCTAAATCTCATAGGGTCATATAATTTGTAAATATTATTGAACAAACTCATTGTGTATTTAATAAAATATATGATATTTTATTCCTGGTCTATAAAATATCATATATTTTAGTTGCATTAACCACAAACCAATAAACTAACATCCCAGGTTATCTTTGTAACTTAAACATATATGTAGAGACATACAGGTGGATCATGTTTAAGTGATAACCTAAATGGTCTGTAGTAGATAGAAAAGGTTGGATACCTTATCCTGGTTACACTACGAGTATGACCCACTTTGTAGGTGCTACAATTGTTGTAAAGTGTTACAAATGATCTGATCCTGATCATTCATGTATAGACATGTGAGCGGGGATATTCTATACAAAGGAGTTTGTATAAGACCGGACCACGAAATGTTTAGTCTCATTATATAACGTCGTTCATAATAGAGACTTACATTTCACCAAGATGACCATAGGTAACATGACCTGAATCCTGAGTGAGTTGTGAACTTCTGCCTATGAGGGCGATTCTTTGATTTGTATGGGTGAGAGTGGCCAGATTGACAACTCAACAAGCCTACCATTTTGGGGATTCTTCTGATTGGAGAGTTGAGAACACAGCTACACAAGATGATATTCACTCCTTCCCCGAGGCAGGGATAAGTAGATAAATTGCTCCTTTAAGAGCTGATTCCGGGTATTGAACAATGTGGCGCCACACCCTTTCCTAGTCCGAGAGAGATTTAGTCATAGTTGGACTATGATTTATTGTTCATTAGAGGGATCAGTGGTACTTAAGGAGTTAGATGTAACTACAGGGGTAAAAACGATAATTTGGCCTAGTTGTACTTACGAGCAATTTGTGAAGGGTCATCGTACTGTTGATTGGTTATATCCAATGGACATAGAAATATATTTGTAGTGCGAAGAGTACAGTTGTCGGTCTTTAATGGAGTGCCCGACAGTTAACGGATGGTGAATAATTTAATTAAAGAGTTTAATTAATTATTCATGTATCGTTGGAGCTTCAAGCTACAGGTCTACGAGATCTCTTTGGTAGCTCAATAGGATTAATTGAGAATTAGTTTTTGGATAAATTTGAATTGTTCAAATTAATAGAGGGATTTAATTATATATGATATAATTAATTTGATTCAATTATATGTGGTATAATTGTTATAATGTATCTGATACATTATAGTAAATACACCATAGCTTAATGAGAGGAAATAAATATTTGAATAAATTCAAATATAGTTTCTATGAAAGTTTCTATGAATTGGATTCATAGTTGTTAATTTAATATAAATATGATTTAAATTAAATGTTATATAAGAGGGAAAAGAAATTATAGCTTATATTGTATGTGATACAATATTAAAACTATAGGTTATATGTTATATTTGATATAACATATAATTATATATATATATATAAAATATGATAAGTTAGTTATCATATTTATATTAATTATTATTTGAATAATAAGGGAGGGAGTTACAACTCCCTTCCCCTTCTTTTCTCTCCACCTACATAAATGGGTGGTAATTATATTTGGCATATAGAAAAGAAAATTTTCTTCTTCTTTGCCAAGTTAATTGATTTTGAGACAGAGAGAAACGATAGAAGAATTTTAAGTTTAAGCTTGTTTTGAGTTCCACAACTCAATCTAAGGCTCTTAGAGAATAAGAGGGAAAAACTCTAGTGGTAGTCCACAGCAAGAATTGGAAAGGATTGCAGCTGAATTTTGAGTTTGAAGAGGATCTTCAAAGGTATGTAATGAAACCCTCTTGATACCCTATGAACATGCTTTATTTGATGTAAAAAATTGAAGAATTAGAATGCTTAATGATCCTGTTTTCTTCCGTTGCATGTTTCTGTAAACGTGTGGTTGCATGATAGTGTCTCTCGTTCGGACAAAACTAATATACGGTTCTGTTAGGTTGTAAGTCCTAAAACTCGCCGGTTGTAAAATTAAACATATTCCATTTGCAATAAAGATGTTATTGAGGTTTATTCAATAAAGTTGTTATTGAATATGTAAATTGTAAAGCCTAAAATCCAATAAACTAACGAACCCCTAGCTATAATATGAATACTTAAACCTTATGTGGAGACATAAAAGAGGATCAGGTTGTATATAGCCAAAACGGTCTATAAATCCCCATTTGAGCTATAGAGGAGACCTCATGGACCTGTAGCTTGAAGCTTCAACAGTACTTGAATAATTAATTAAACTCTTTAATTAAATTATTCGACATCCATTAACTGTCGGGCACTCCACTAAAGATCGACAGCTGCACTCTTCGCACTACAAATATATTTTTGTGTCCATTGGATATAACCAATCAACAGCGCTATAAACCTTCACAAATTACTCGTAAGTACAGCTAGACCAAAATTATTGTTTTGCCCCTGTAGTTACATCTAATTTCTTAAGTACCACTGATCCCTCTAATGTACAATAGATCATAGTCCAACTATGACCAAAACCCTTCTCGAGCCAGGAAAGGGTGTGGCGCCACATTGTTCAAACCTCGGAATCAATTCTTAATTTATCTATTTACTTCGATATTGGGGAAGAAGTAAATTCCTTCTTGTGTAGTTGTATTCCTAGCTCTCAAATCATACAAATCCCCAAAATGGTAGACTTATTGAGTCTGCGATCTGGTCACTCTCACCCATACAAATCAAAGGATCACCTTCATAAATAGAAGTTCACAACTCACCCAAGATTTAGATCATGTCACTTATGGTCATCCTGATAAAATGTAAGTCTTTATTATGAACAACGTTATATAATGAGACTAGTCATTTCGTGATCCAGTCTTATATAAACTCTTTTATATAGAATACCCCCGCTTTCATGTCTCCACATGAATGATTAGGATCAGATCATTTGTAGCACTATACAACAATTGTAAAATCTACAAAGCGAGTCCTAGTGTCACCAGGATAAAGTATCCAGCCTTATCCATCTAGTACAAACTATTTAGGTTATCACTTAAACATGATCCACCTGTATGTCTCTACATACATGTTTAAGCTACAGATGATAACCTTGGATGTTAGTTTATTCATTTGTGGGTTTAATGCTACTAAATGTCAAATAAAATATCTCATATTTTATTAAATAAATAAAATGTTTATACAATATAATTACAAACTACTGAACCCTACGAGATTTAGAGCATCAACCCCAATATAACCCACATCGAACTCAGTGTTGTCTTATTTACAATTATACCTCACCCAATATCCTCAATGTTTGGTGCATCCCCATCACCTCTACAATTACCATTAAGATCAATATCCACAGGTTCATCCACTTCTTCTATAACGAATCCTCTCTCGTTCAATATAATGTCGTGTAATACCTGAATCCCATGGATTAGTGTCGTCATTTCCCATTGACACCACGTAAGGGAAAATGTCCGACTCACAAACATTGTGTTGTTCTGTATCATATTCTGCATATTGTTCTGCATGATGTTTTGTCTCTTTCTCTGCATGTTTTTCTGTATTTCATCTACGGTTCTATCTTCAATCTTCCTCTCAACATTGACATAAGGTCTATTTGATCCAACTCAACCAATAGAAAAATAATGTCGTCATCGTCTTTTAGGCACACCATAGGTCCATACATGTCCATCTTATACTGGACCCTCATTACAATGTTGAATTTAAATCGATTGAACCTTACTATTTTGTAAACTCTGTCTTCTAGTTCTTGGTACCTCCATGTACTTGACACCATGATGCCCTTCAAAACACCTCCATCATAGCACTGTTTGCTATCATCCCATGTTCCACCATGTCGAATGAACAGTTGCTTCCCATTCATCCTTCAAAGTAGTAAAAGGCCATATATCATTTGGGGGGCAATACGATAAATTCACACGTTGCTGATGCAAGCAAAAGGCCATATATCATTGAAAATCTGAAAAATTGGCTAAATTTCATTTAAGCCCTTCATTTTGGGTCATCCATACAAATTTCCCAAACTAGCGGTACTTTTCTAGTTTTCAAACGTTAATTTCTAATTATGTTTTGCTAAATTTTGTAGCCCTTAAGTTATTTTTGTTTGTATGATATTATTTTAGATATTTGTTAAGAAAAACTAAATTAGATTGGATTGGTTACTTTGACTTAAATAGTTTTATTTGTTTATTTACTTATATTCAAAATTCAAATTCATGAGATTGGATCCTTGTTTTAGGTGGTTAGATTTTTCGTTTGAAATACACCATAATTCTTAAGTTCGAAAAGAACCAATTTTAAAACAAATTATATAGATATCCTCATTTTTTTTTCCATATAGATACTATCATTTGTCTATTACTTTTCCAATTTTTCACTTACACCAATTTTCTCATCAACTAAAATATAAATAAAAAATTTGAATTAAATCATAAAATCTCACAAAATTTCAAAATCAAATTCTCCCCTTAAAACATACCAAAAGGATAAATAATTGAATAAAAAATATATTTGACTATTACCGCACACTCAACTACTAATGTACAACTTTGATAAAACATTTAAGTCCTAAAATCTCTTAGTATTTACTTTATTCTCTTTCTTCTTATTATAGTCCATATACCTTAACTAAAGTATACAGTTAAATTTATTTATTTATTTTAAATAAACGGATGTCAAACACTTAACAAGAGTACAACAGTATTGAAAAAGGGAGGGAAAAAAGATGAAAAATAAAAAAGTATATCAAGGGCATATGTCATACAACAACAAGGGTATTTTTTTAACTTCTTTTAAAATTTAAGGATATTTTTTAAACTTTTGAAAGTTCAATACTTTTTATAGTATTTTTTTAACTCATTTTGGAAGTTTAAGGATTTTTTTTTAACTTTTGAAAGTTCAAGAGTATTTTTTTACACAAAGTACAAAGTATAATGGCCTTTTATATGATTTAGCCTTAAATTTTTTTTATTAAAAAAATGAACTTAAATTTAAAAACGTTACAAATTATGTCAACTCAACAACAACATTTCATCAATTCATCTTTCCTTTCCATTCTTCATGGCTTTGATTGTATAAAATTAATTTTTTAAAAAATAACAAAATAACAAAAAAATAACAAAACTGACCGACCGTTGGTCAAATTTCACACCTTTTTTTTGTCAGTTTCCAATTCCATTTTTCTCCTAAAGTCATACCGACAGACCAATGTACACCCTAGTGTTAGGTGCGAGTTCTTTTTTACCCTTCCATCAGGCTAAGTTCGAATACAAAAGGCCAACAGAGGTCACAATCAAAGGGAAAGAAAGGTTCCAACTCAGGTTGTCAATTCTGTCCAAAATGTCCAATTGCAAAGGCCAATCCACCTTTCTTTTAAGGAAAGATTTACATATTTGAATGCTTAGTCCAATTCCAAAAACAAAATCATGTTTCTTTAACATCCCGTGCAGTGATCATTTTCTTTTTGTTTTTGTTTTTGAAAAATAAGCCTATGGACACTACTACCTCTAAATTTTTCTTCCTTTGTTATCTACTTTTCACCAATGGTTTAAAAAACCAAACCAAATTTTGAGAACTAAAAAAAGTAACTTTCAAAAAGCTTTTGTTTTTGAAATTTGCCTAAAAATTCAACTATTTACTTAAGAAAGCATTATTGTAACAAAAACAAAAAACCAAATTATTACTCAACGAAGCCTAAAAGACTACATTTTTAGTTCTCAAAAATGGACAAATGCAAGTAGAAAGCTAATAACAAAATAAGCTTAATTTTCCAGAACTAAATAATTATACAAGATTGGATTAAAAAAATTTCAACGTATATTGATATAAAGTCTAGTTTTTTCAATCTATAAATTTATTAATATGCTCGGAATGAAATTGCTACAATGTTACAAGTGAAGGAAAATATAGAGACATACTTGTGGAAACAGGCCAGGAAGAAATTTTGAGAGTCCGGTAGCCATTAGTTTGTCTTCGTGGAGGAGGATCTGATTTCCTGGCCATCGCCGGATCCAAAATCAAGGCTAAATTTTCTTGGTTGATTTTTTATTGCCATTAATCATCATCTACGTAAAGATCATATCCTCCTACACATGAGATTTACTCATTGCTGATGGGCAGAAATTTGAGGAAGCAAAGCAAGATAACCAGACTGAAAACAATTACCAGACTGAAAACAATTAATTGATTGACCCCACAAAAGTTGTTGAATGTGCTAGGACTGAGATGTTTCCTCGTTTCCTTCATGTTGAGGTAGTACTACCTTGTCTTGTGGTAACCCTGATCTGACATTTTCTTCTCCAAACAGCGAGGTTCCATCTGAGCCATCAATTAACCTATGCCTCTCTCCAGCTGACTCATCATTCGATGTCACATCTCTAACATCTTCAGGTTCTTTGAAAGACTCGGGATGATGTTGGGAATGCATTTCAGAATTTGAATAAGATGAAAATGCAGTTGTGACACTCAGTCCTCTAGAAAGGGAAACGTACTTGAAAACAAGTTGTTTGTATTGACTGAGAAGCTCTTCGACGTCCTTAAATGTAAGATCCCCAACTTGAGAAAACAAATATGGATAATCTCGGAATGCTTGCCTTCCTCCTGTCTGATCATTTAAAAGAATAGCTGCTCCCTTATTCTCCAAATCCGAGAGCGATGGAGCTTCCATTACTGCTGACTGATCTTTGGCAAGTGGTGCCTCAGTTCTAGGCTTCGCTTCAGTGGACTTAGGTCTAACTGCAGGCTCAACAGAAGCTTGAGAACTGGTTTCTACTAGTTCTGATGAATGAACAACCCCTTCATTCAAGTTACTTTTGTTAGAAAGAGCTTCAACATCACTAGAGAGCCCAGATAGGAGTGCTTGAGCTGATTCCATGTTTTTTTCGAACTCAATTTCTTCCATTGAGAGGGCCTTTGCATCAATGTTTAAGATAAATGACTCGGCAGAGAGTATGTTTGTGAAAAAATATGCTGCTTCTCCAGTTAATCGGGATTGTCCCCTGTATCGTTGTATATACAATAAATTTGAGTGCAGTTGTGGAGGGTTTGCCTACAAGAGATTGTGCACGAAAAACACATTTATGAGCATGGTGTGATAAGTTTCTACATTGTATACTACAATAGCTATGTTTTAAGATACAAAACAAATAATTATGTAGTATATACAACCGACTTTTCAGTTTAATGCCAAATAGAGATGACTAAAGTTTGTTCGTGTTCGATGAAAAAATACCATATTATCAAATGCTGACATGTAAGAATACATGCTATAGTGTGAAAAGAGACATTTAATTATATTATGCATCACCTTTATGATAACATAAATGAGGACGGGAAGGAATTCATCAGCCCCCGGAAGATTCTCATTTGAAGCAATAGAAGCATTAAATAGCAGGTTGCTGATGACCTTACAACAACTGAGAAGACACACAAGTTTGTCTCTTGGAGCTTTGTGCATGTTAATCTTGAGGAGTTCTTTCTGAGCAAGCTGTCAATAAAATGTAAACATGTAGGTGAGACTTGTATAAGTGACCTGCAACGATTCAAATGGTGGAAAATTCCACATACTAAAATGTGAGGTATGACCTAATTCAGTAAAGAAAGTTTTATTTATTAAAGACAAGGTGTTAAAAAAATAAAAATTGAATTAACTTTTATCAGAGTTGAGAGTAAGAACCATATTTCCATAACAGGAATGTCTCAAAAAGTTATGAATTTCATCGTCTCTCTCCTACCAATTAAGAACCATATTTCCATAACAGCAATGTCTCAAAAAGTTATAAATTTCATCGTCTTCTCCTACCAATTCCTCATGGAAAACCAAAAATATAACTCAAGAGAATTGTCCAGAACCTGGGCTTTCATAATCATTTAAAGTAAATATACATTAAATTATAACGTTTATGGAAACTTCTTTTCTTTTCATTATGAGTAGCCAACAGCTGATCTGAGAATTGGTTCACTAACAATTCCATCTACACTTTGGCATTACCCAAGAATACGGAAGCAACAAAGCTACAGAAAAATTATTTGCGACACATTTTTTAATGTATACTTGAATGTCCAAATAAAAAATGCAAAACTTTCATAGATGATAAGCCAAGGGAGAGAAGATATTCTGCAAATTTCAGTTAAATTCGCTGGATAGAGTATCACTTGATGAAAAAACCTTAAAAATGCTGGCAAAATGTATCAAAAGAACCAACTTCAAAGTATGATTTATGCGCAAATAAATAATCAGGAGGATCTAAAGTTTAAGAGAGAGGAGATGAATAGTGCAAAAATTATATGAAGATGACTTTGACCTTTACTCACCAACCATGATGTTTCATTTTGGAAATTTGGTTTGATATCCAAATTTTCTGGTCTAATGAACTGTTGAATCAATGCCATTTTTTCAGAAAGTTGTTCATCTATTTTGACATCATCTGCAAGTGAAGCATAGACACGAGAAAATAACTTTGTCATGACATACTTCTCCAATCCCTGTATTTAATAGACAGGGGCGCATTAGAAAATAGAATAAATGTTAGAAATAATAAATATCACTAAAGCAACAAATACTTTGGACGTAAAGCCTGTGCTATTGCAAATTCACACAATAAATGATCCCTTTAGAAAACTATTTGCAAGTTTGCTAAAAATATGCACCAAGATAAAAAGATCTTGGTTTTGGTTTTTTTTAATATCATTAATTTTATTAATTTTGTTAAATATATGAGGATGGGATCAGTATGTGCCTTACTCATTTTCAGGTAGGTTTGTTTTACTTCTATATTTGACAAATATCAAATGTACTATACATTATATTTTAAAACTGAAGTCTCCTAGTCCAGATCTTTTACCCACTGAAAATTAATTATTCGCCTCATTCTCAATATTGAGGTGATAAATAGATAATTGTCAATTACAAAGATGTAACATGCTCAAAAGTAGTGAACTTACTTCACCAGCACTTTCCAGCTCTTCTTCTGAGCAACCAGACCAAAGTGGATGAGCTCTGAAAGCTCCCTCCATTTTGGCAAAGAATTCTTGGACAGAAGCACTATCCCTTTCAGGGTCGGGAGCATTATTCGAAAATGACACAATAAAGCTGCCAATATAAAGTGTTCAGTCAAAACTTTATGCATATGTATATTACTATTCAAACTCAACAATCAATGTCCTCTAACATGCTAAAGACTTGACTCTAAAGAGAGAATAAAAATGTTAGTAATCACTGCCCAACTCTTTCAGTACATAGTAACAAAACAATATCGATCTAAAGCTCGAAAAATTGAAGCACACTCATAGATATATACACATCCATGCATGTATATATTAGGCGTAGAAATCTTATGAACCCCCAGTGTACAAAACAAGTTTGAAACTGAAATTGCCCAAAGCCCATAGTCCAAATTCTTAGCTGGTAAGTCACTTAAGGTATTAATTATTATACTGTCTCAAGTAGGTGATATTAAAGGATCTTCAACTAATAACCAATCGGTTATATCCAATGCCTTAACCAATATGTCCTCCTCTTGAAGGTTGTCTTGTACGTAACATTAAAACTAAACTCCATCACTAGGCACTAACTACAAGTTCTTTTCCGTCAGAGATTGGAAAATGTTATTTCCTACCAAGAATATGTGATCTAAATTTCCGTTAATGAGAGTGTTTTTCTCCTTCTAGAAGAAAATGAAGAGATTGGTTTTAGTTTTCATGGGCAGGAATTTGAATCTATAAAAACGGATGGCAACTAAAACAAAAAGCCCAAATGAGGAGATTCATCTCTAGTGACAACTTCATCAAATTAAGTAATTAATACTTATCTCAAATGTTAAAATAACATCATCAACTAAAAATCACAGGCACTGAGTTTAACTCGCACAACTAAGTCCAATTTTATCTCAATTATCAAAAACCATGTGAATTTTCCCCAAAAGGAACTCTTAATTAAAACATGCTTAAAGAAAACGAACCGAATTAGATAGAAAAAAACTCAAGGTCCAGGCAAAGGACTGAGAAAAGGAACAATGAGCAAGTATTGTAATTAATGTGTAAAGAAATCAGATGAAATTTGAAGGAAATATCACAATAAAACTAATTGAAGTCAATAAATATCCTATAATTTGCACATAAGAAGCAAATTAACCTTTTAATGGATTTGACGAAATCTGAGGCAGATGGTTGACGCATGCGCTCAAGAAAGTCATGCAAACCCAAGAACACATCAGTGTTCTCCATTCCCCACTGGACGCCTAAGAATCTTGTGCAAAATTCCCGATCCTTCACTTCCAATCAAAGACTTCTAGGCTAAAAAATGTCTGAGAGCACAAGGAACAGTGAATTGATGTAAGATTTTTAGCTAGATGATGAAGACAACCACAGGCAACTTGTAACACCCCCAAATCTCAACACAACTAGAGAACATTACCAAAATTTACCCTTTAACCAACTCTACTGTTTATGATGCTTTAGAAAAATTTCGCAACATAACTACACAACCATAAACACTATGTACGTGCAAAACACCTGAAAAACAGTTTAACTACAAATCCAATCAAGAAAACTAATATTCGAAACACTTTCTAATCATATTCAACAGAACTTCCCCAAATTTTCTAATATGCAACATAACTAACCAACTCAAGCTAAAGTCAATCTCAAACCAATCCTTGAAACAAAACAACTCAACTAAAATCTATTACAACCACCCAATTCCAGGGCAACCACAATTATCGACTTCCAAAAGTTCTTAAGTAGAATAAACTTTGGAAAAGAAACAAAACAAACAAAACAAACCCAATGGTCAATCTTTCTCAAGCTCCCTCTTCAGCATCAACAAAGTCATACTCATCAACACGAAATCTAGTGGGGGGTCAATACACAACATGTCATGTACCAGTAACTGGTAAGTAGCCCACACTTGAAAGGCCACCAAACAACATATAAGCAACCATTGCAAAATACATAACAGTTATACCATTACACATGGTCACTATACATGAATAGTAAATATCAATTACAACACGATAAACTCATAAATTCACTCATCATATAATGCATACTTAATTTTTAATCAAGCTTCTCAAGTTCGCTCAATACTTAAATTTAACTTACACAGAACTTTTTGAAACTAAATCCTTCAAGACACATTTACCCCAACTGATTGTGTCCAAGGCCACCAACATTCCATGTCAGCTCCAACTGACTTTATCCAAGGGCATCAATGCTCTTCGTTGACCCCACTAACATCATCCATGGCCACCGACAGTCTCTGTCGACCCTAACTGATTACTTCAGAACCACCGACACTCTATCAGCCCTAACTAATTTTATCCAAGGCCAATGACCTCTTCATCAGCCCCAACTGATTCCACCAAAGGCCATTGATGTTCTCAAGAATTTTAATACTTTCCTTTCTAAACTCATCGCACCAACCCTAACTAAAACAACGAGGCCATCAATGCTACCCTAAAACATGCTTTATGCCAAAACCACATAAAACAATATTATGCTTTCAACATTAAACATATGTATGTTCAAACATCTCCACAAACATGTTTATATTCACAGAGACACATAATATGTTCAAACATCTCCACAAACATGTTTATATTCACAGAGACACATAATAGCAGTTTAGCATATTATACATTATAAGATCAACACAACGGGCATCCAGGTGTGCTCAACCACATCAGAACACATCACTATTTCAAGATAACCCAAGTCATAATTAATCTCTTTTTTTTATGAAAACTACTACTTTCATTGAGAAAAATGAAAGAACAAACAGTCATACAAAGAATAAGCCCACAAAAAAGATGGCACCCTCTACAGGGAGAGACTCCAACTATGCAAAATAGTGTCTATGGTTACAAAAGGTCTCCAAAATCAAAGCCCACAAAGGGACGTGAAAGAAAACGATGGACCACATCTCCATAGGATTCCTTTCCACACCCCTAAACACCCTACTATTCCACTCACTTCACAAAACTCAAATAATCCGCACACTCCCGCAAGCCATGGAAAACCACCCTTCTCCCCAAAAGACAGATTGAGGAGGAACTCCTCAATCATAGTGCTAACATGGCTATGACGAATATATATCACACCAAATGTTCGAAGGAAAGACTCCCAAATGCTACTTGCAAAATCACAGCACCAGAGAATATGGTCCAAGTCTTCCTTCGCCTTTCGATAAAGAATACAACAAAAAGACCCAACAAGCGAAGGCAACTTCCTCACAAGCTGGTCCCCATCGAGTTAGCATGGCCATGAAAAACTTGCTAAGTAAAGAATCTCACATTCCTAAGGATCTTAATCCTCCAAAGAACCGTAAAGACCGACAAACCAACAGGAGAAGGATCAACCAAAAAGTGAAAGAAAAACTTGCATGAGAACCCTTCCAAAGGAGTGGGGCTTCAGAATCTCATGCCCCTTCTCCCTCTTCTATAGGGGTGACCCTTGAGTAAAGAAAGAAGAGCAGCCACCTCCGTCGCCACCCTATCGGAAAGAAAGTAACAAAACGCGAAAGAAAAGGCATAAGAGCTCCCAGACCACTCGAGAAAGTCGATAACAAAATGACCTTTTAGGGACAACATATAATACAAAAGAGGGAACAAAGCACAAAGAGGTCTCTCCCCCACCCAATGATCTTCCCAAAAGTATGTGTCCCTCTCCTACCCACCATACAACGAATCAAGGGAACAAAAGAAGGGAGCTCTTATGTAATATCTTTCCACAATTCTGGTGAATGCCTTTGACCCACTTGGACAACCACTCGAAAGAATGGGGGCCATGTTTACAAGCAAAAATCCTACGCCACAAAGAATTGGGCTCAAAGGAAAAAGGCCACAAACATTTGGCTAACAGAACTTTGTTTCATATCCTAAGATTCCCAACTTCAAGACCTCCCAAGGACACAATCTCAATAACCTCCCATCTAATCAAATATGACCCCTTACCTTTCCCTTCTTCAAACCCTTCCGAGCAAAAATCGTGCATCAACCTCTCCAGATTCTTACACACCTCATACAGGGCTCTGAAAAGGGAAAAGAAATAAATTGGAATGCCACCTTTAGAAAATATGTTTTAATTTTCAGGAAACTAACCTACTTCAAAATTTATTTACCACGGGATCCCACAAAGAAACCGACTTAGGATTATTCCCAAGAGGGAGACCAAGGTAAGAAGAGGGAAGACTCCCAATGTCACACCCACCAACTCAGCCCATCTTCTAAGTTTCTCCTCATCACAATTGATCCCCATAACACTATACTTCCCAATATTAATCCTCAACCTAGATATCTCTTCAAAGAAGGCAAAAACATGATTCAAGATGAAGAACAAGTTCTCCTTGCTAGAGTAGAAGAAAAGTGCATCATTATCAAATTGAAGATGGAAAACGAAAATCTTATCTTCACCTACCTCAAAAGGCTCAAAGACATTGCCCTCAACACACTTACCAATGATTCTACAAGAACATCTACCACAAGGAAGAGTAGAAATGGGGAAAGAGGGTCTCCCTGCCTAAGGCCTCTAGTCGTCACCACTTGGCTCCCATTAATAAGGAAAGAATAACTCACATTTCTCAAGCACCCCTACATCCACATTTTCCACTTATACCCAAGACCATTCTTCTCTAAGATCTTATCCAAGAAATTCCAATCCACATGATCATACACTTTCTCAAAATCGATCATGAAGAGCACACATTCCTTCTTCCTAGATCTGTAATCTTCAATCGCCTCATTTGTGATTTATTCCTAGTCATAATTATTCATAATAGGAGTAAATCACACATCATGCTAACACACAAGCAACCAAACCTAACATGTAGAATTCTACTTACCTAAACATTTTAAAACACTTCTAAATTAATCGAAAGACTCCTAAAATAATAAAGTCAAGGTTCCAAGGTGAGCCCTTAGCTCAAAACCTTATTCATAGACTCAAAAAGCGTTTGGAATGAGTAATCTTACCCAAAACAACCTTAAATCCAATTTGAACACTTTGAATCTAAACTACAAACAAAAAGTACCCAAGAGTTATAAACTAATTTATAGCACCTTAATATAATTCGAAAGGGTCTAAATAGAGATGTAATTCCTAAAACTCACTAATACTGACTTGAATCCTTGCTGAAAAATGTTTGAATAATTCCAAAACTAATCCAAATCTACAACTAAGAGCTTCCAAGTGTTAAAGACAAACTAAAAGAACCTTAAACTAGTTCAAAAGATAATTTAGAGTGTTCAACCCACTGAATCTTACCCGAAACAACTCGAATACTTGCTGGTTAGTGTCTGAATATGCTTAAAACTACATATTTTGAGCCATTAAGAAGTGGGTAACTCAAATCTAACGCCGAATAAGAATGGGTAAGTGTCGGACCTTTTCGAAATGGAGGGGAAAACGTTGCTATCAGGGTGTTTGGGTCGCGCGGGTTGCTGAGAAGTCGCCAAACGTCGTTGGTTTGCCGATGGTCGCAGTGACCGAAGGAGGTCGCGTGGGTTGGCTTCGTGGGTTGGCTTCGCAGGCAAGAGAGAAGATGAAGCTCGTGTCGTTGACACCGCGTAAAGAGTCCCTTTCGCCAAACGTGATCTCGCCGGAGAAAGAAAAGAGAAGAAGCGGATCAAAACGCAAGGGAGAGGGAGACGGAGGGGGCTAGGTTTTCTAATCATTTATTTTTCTTATTTTCCTTGAAATCAAATGTCCAACCAAAAAACCAGCAACAAGAAGCATAAGCGGACTTTACAAGAATTTTCTTTTCTATAAAATAATGTAATTTTAAATAAATAATAAAAAAAAATCCATAGTGCCAATTGTTATGGGTACCGTTTAATTTACGTCTGCCTATTTGAATAACCTAACTAATCCTTTCTTTGATGAGAATCAATACAATCTTTATAAGGTTCCTCTCCTTAATAGAATTCAATGGAATTAAGATTGACAATAGGATCAAGGTGGGGCCGGGAGTACTCTCCATCCCCATCTCCGCGGGAGTATTTTTCCCATCTCCGCCCCCGTTCCTGCCAATTAAAGGCAGGGACAGGGACAGGATTTCCCACTTGGAAAACAGGTTCCCACGAGGACCCATCCCCTTTTTTTTAATATATATAAATATTTGTAATTAATATATATATAACTTAATTGGGGAGGGGGACAAAGCGGGGATACCCTCCCCATCTCCAACCAGGGACCCGATTAGGATCCCCGATTTGACCCCATCCTCGGTCAAACTAGAGATCGGGGCGGGGACCCGACCCCGTAGGGATTTTTGCAAATCCTAAATGGAATGCAAAGAGACCATGTCTTTATGGTCCAAATACCTAGATTAAAGATTTAAATAAAAATCAATTTTCAATAATTTGATAGATTTAATTTAATTAGCAATTAAACTGAAATTTAAATTTTTCAAATTAGAATCAACAACTAAGAAGTCTCATCAATTTAGAATTAACGAACCATTCTAATATTATCCTAAGTTTTGTAACGCATGGGGTTACTTAACTTCTCACCATGATTGTAATGAAATTTCTATTAACTATGATTTTGTAGATTCGACAGGGGTTTGGGTTAGGAAAGTTTTATGGACTAATCCAAATTTTGAATTGTTTTGCATAACCAAATTTCTAATTAAAAATGGTAAGTCAGGAAGATTTGATTATGAAGAAAGAGAATTCTGAGATAAAAGAATAAAAGTGGTTGAAACTTTGAAAGTAATTAAATTATACGCTCTAGAAAAGTGCAATTCCCCAAATGTAAAAGTGATTATAGGACAACTCAAACAATTATTCACAAACACATGATCTACTCAATGCAGAAATGTCGAATTAAGCATGGAACAAAATTATTAATTAAGAATTGTATCCTAGTTAAATTAAGCACCAACCAACAAAAAATGGAACAAATTCTCACCTAATCATACACTTGCATTAAAATCTAAGGAAAGACTATAATAGTTAATTACCATTAATTAACCAATTTGTTCTTTATTCCAAAATCGAACATGCCAACTATGCGACATTGGTAATGCGGTGAAAAACACATAGGCATGAATCGATGTTTGCTACTAGATAGTCAACACATTACAATTACGAATTATGCGAGAACTTTTAGCGATTAACATGCATTCATAATCGAGGTGTCAATCCTAGTCAATCACACACTGGGAGATTAAAATAAGAACTTAAGAATGTTAGCTTTATAGCCCTTCATCTCAAATTAATTGATTTTAATTAATTAGTTAATTAATGTTTTGATGATAACAAACTTGAATTAATTTACTAATAATTTAAATATTTTGAAGTGACTATTACATTGAACTTGAAACAACAAATTCCACACAATTTGAATCACTCAAAATCAGAGCTTAAACGAAAAAGATAGAACTGAAACCAGCTTAACAAGAAAATACTCGTGAACTGAAACAAGCTTAACGAAAAAGTACTTGTGATGATGATGTGGCGACTTATAGCTCCCTGAAAAAGCTAAATTTTCAACCTAAACTAGGTTAATCCTTAGAAATTTAATGTTTAAACATTCTTATATGCAAGATATCAAGCTTAGGAGACTATTGGGACATCTCAAGTGCAAAACAGGATAAAGAGGAGTATTTAAGAATCAACCGGAACAATCAAGTTCAAAAGACAGCAAAAAGACCAAATTGCCCCAAAAGGCCTAGCTATGCGATGCTAGGCACAACGCCAATGGACAGGAGGTTTCAAAGGACATAGTAGCGCAGCAACACAGTGCTTGCTTGTTGGTTCATTTCGATAACGTCTGATTTAAGCTATCGATTATGTGAGAATTTTTAGCGACGATAAGTTCAATATGTGGATGTGAGAATTTGAACCAAAGTTTTTTTTTAATCAAATCGTATATGCTTAGATTGATAACTCACAACCTACCAAGTGATTGATTTTGAAAGAGAATGATTGGATGTATATGTAGATCGAGCATATAAGAGCATAAATGCATTATTTATAAGGATGTTCATGGATAGAAACAAATATAGGAAAGTTTTGGGAAATTTGGGTTGATGACCAAATATTTCGGCCTATAATGCCAAATACCCATTTTTTAAAAAGCTATCAATTGACCCTCTGCTTACGTTATCACGGTATGGGATTACAAAAATGCCCTTCTAATCTATACGATACTCGTGCGCTTAAACTCAACGGTCATCCCACACTCAAAATTCTCGTGCAAGTGTCGTTCAATCTCGCTCTGCAAAACTATCATCCATCTACTGTCGTAATCGAAGTTCTTGGGTAAGTGAATTTAATTTTTGTCTTGCATGTTATGGTGCGTCTGTTTAAGTTGGTTTCGTTTGATCGGTCGTCACATTCATAACTGGTTTCTGAAGGAACTCTAATTACAAAGGATCTTTGAACGGAAGCGGATCGTCCAAACTCCATTGTGAAAGAACTCATGTGTTTACAGTCAAACAGAACAAATTATGCACATAACTTAAATTACAGCATGCTTCTTGAAATAAAAACAAAAGATCAAGAAGCTATACCTTTGAAGAACACTTCTTCAAGTATATCCCTCGATCAATCACAAACGCAACGAGCAACTTGATCTCCCACGAACTACAGCAAGTAGAAACTCAATCCTCGAACAGACCGGATACAACCACAAGATTGCCTTGGTATTCTCGATGTCAGAATCCAGTAGTGGTGGGCTCTAGCTTATTTTGGTTTGAGGGAAGATTTAGAGTGGATGAGGAGACGATCGAGTAAACGATAACACTGTCTTGTAGAAGATGAAGTCTATCGTATAGACTCAATACTCAGTCATTTAGATAAGAACACTATCGTATAGTCTCTCGATGCTATCATGTAGTCACTCGATAGTTAATAATATGAGACGTGTGAGATTTTGAAATCAAATTTTATTTTATCCCGAAATTGCCATAAAACCGTGCAACTACCCACTAAGGGTGGTTATTGTGAAAAAGATTTTTAATGATCAAATAATTAATAAATATGATAACTAACTTATCATATTATATTTATAACCTATAGTTTTAATATTGCATCATATACAATATATAAACCATATTTCTTTTTCTTTATTTTATGGTATTTAATGTAAATTTACATTAAATTTAATAACTATGAATCTAATTCATAGAAATTATATTTGAATCATATTCAAATATTAGTTCTTCCAAGTTGCGTTAATGGGATGCACAAGGTAAGGTTGCGCTAATTGGACATGGCATAACCGAGGTTAGTAGGTTCCGTAGAGGGAAAGGTGATAGGCGACAATGGCTTGAAGGGCGTTATGCGCCAATGGGTGATGTCCAAACATAAGTGTGTTGCGCCAGTCAGATGGACGCATATGAATTTGGATGAACGTATACCAAGTCGTCATCTAGACATGTGTCTTGATAGGGAGGAATCTTAAACCTTGAGTAAATAAGGTGGAGGCACGAGAAGGCATGCAAATGTGAGGGCTATGTGTTGGCTAGAGGGTGAAGAAGACACCTTGGTTTGTGATGATGTAAGGTTGAGGTGATAATGTGAGGAAAAGACACATCAATGAGGAGGTGGAAGGTTCTGGGCATTGGCAGAAGAGGAGGAAAACACCTGGATATGATCAATGGAAAAGGTGTTGGGCAAAGGAAAAGGGTTAGACGCCTATAAAAGGGGCAAAGTGCCTCACTTCAACTCACAAATCAGTTAAGTACATAAAAACCACAAAGAAAGGAAAGAATAAGAGATATTTGTAGAAGACAGGAAGGCATTGTTCGGGCGAAGGCACAAGCAAAGGTGCCGAAAGGAGTAGGGTTGTACAGGCAGACGCCTAAGCTAACTTCAAACAAGAAGCTTTTCCAAACTACTCGTGCAAATCATGTGATTTTTGAACCAAAAGTTTCTAAATTAAATGTAGTTTCAGTGTAAGGGCTGCTTTGATAAAATTCTAATTCTAAGGCTATCAAATTTAAGGAAAATCGAGAGGTGCTCACCAGTGAGGAAACAGTTGAGCCAAAAGGAATAAACTTGAGACTCGAAACTTTCACCAAGGAATTTCAAGGCGAAACTTTAAGGTATTATAGTTAAGACATTTTCACACATTTTTGAAGAAGGGAATGTCTTAAGATAAGGCCTGAAAGAATAAGTAATCTAAGCTTAAAGTTAAACCTGGAATAGGGTCCAACAAAGGAACAAGGGAAACTGGGTGAACTGGGAAGAAAGATCTCGACAGGTCACTGTGAGTGGTTTCTTCTTTTGCTCTTTTAAGCATATTTGAGTTGATATGCTATAGTTTATGCTATGAGATGTGTATGACGTTGGGATGGTCAGGGGATCTGTGGACCTAGAGCCTGAGCCCAAAATAAATCCTTATAGGATGGTCAGGGGACCGAGGAGTCTAATTCCTGAGCCTATGGGACGAAAAAAACCTTGAATGGGATGGTTAGAGTGCTGACGGGCGTAGCTTTTAAACCCATGAAAGGGGAAAACTATGTGCACATAGGTTGACTGGATGAGGCCTTGAACATGTTCCAATAAGCACATTATGGGCAATTGTCAATATTCTTTGGTCAATCAATTGAAACACCCTGCACTATTAGATATCATATTATCATATCTTCATTATGTTGGTAAACATGCGCCCACCTTTCAAGACCAATATCCTCCAAATAGTTTGATACATCACCATTTCGAAAAGTACGTAGTTGATTCCCAGTGTGCTTGGAACTTTGACATGCGAAATGCCCTGGATGCATCCTTGAACTTCCCAACAATCGTACTGTCCTTAAAGTTGGAAAGAATATTATTTTCTAGGTGGTATGTGCACAATCCATGAAATGTCGTAGAAAAAACTGCTCGAATGGCATTGCCAACAAATACCACTCAATCGGACACGAACACCAAGTTAGAGGGTTCTCCAATGGAACACTAAATTCGACATAAACCACTTCCAAGCTCGATCAGTTTCATTGTCCACTATGGCATATGCTAATGGGTAAATTTGGTTGTTACCATCCATGGAAACGCCAACAAACATGGTCCTTTGTATTTCCTTTCAGAGGCAATCCATCAACAATTATTATAGGTCGACAAACGAACTATTGTAGCAAGTACACTCAACTTTTCGGTGACAAATATTTGGCACATCAGACAGAGAATTAATGTCATCCTATCAATGCAATCATACGAGAGAAGAAGCCTTTCACCCCGAAGTTCTATAAATACCAGAGGCCACCTTCAGTAAAGGAGTTTGTCTAGTTCGACAATTTAGATAATTTTTACTTAGATAAAAGTAGCCTTATCCATAGTTTTTCTTTTACTTAGAAGGCGAAGCAAGAGAAGGGAAGAGACGTCGGAAGATCGCTCTGGTAAGCTCGAGAGAGAACCCAGAAGGCGTGAAAAAGCGAAGAGAGGGCCTACTTTTGCGAGAGCGAGATTATCTTTTGAGTAGAGTAGAGAAG
The DNA here is from genome assembly GCF_027475165.1 of Benincasa hispida. Lineage (NCBI taxonomy): Eukaryota > Viridiplantae > Streptophyta > Magnoliopsida > Cucurbitales > Cucurbitaceae > Benincasa > Benincasa hispida. The sequence continues at coordinate 48,928,670 of NC_143489.1, read as the reverse complement.
AACAGTGTAAAAGCCTTGGGAAGCAAGAGATTGCTACCAGGCTCTTTATTCTTATTTCGCATTGTTATTCTATATTTCAATTCTATATCTATAAAATGGAACTTGCTTATCTACATCTGTTCACTCTCTTAAAATCACACATGAGTAGCTAAATCTATCGAATGGGTTGAGAAGAACTTAGCTAACATGACCTAGGATTTTCATTGCATACGATCATCTTGTCTTATGTTGTTTCGAACACCCCTTAAGAGCTACTCGAGAGAGAGTCTAAAGAAAGAACCTAAGACTTGAGAGAGCTAGGTTAGAATCTAGACTCGAAAGAGCAAGATTAGATCTGCATAAGCAAGAGATAGGGACTTAGAGATAAGCCCTATTTGCCAACATGCATCGCATGCACCCTAGAGATAGGTTATGATATTATGCGGTCGCCTTATATGTGTGTGTGTCATTCGTCATCGCATAGAGAAGAATAGAGGCTTATGTGTAGATCCTATAGACTTATCGCATATATCGCATGCGCTCTAAAACTAAAAGCCGTAGCATTTGCGTTGAGAGATGATTTGCTATTGTATGTGTGTAGCATGATCGCATAACATGAACACAATCCTAGGAAGTGTTAGCTGAACCCCTTCTCAACCCGTTTCCCGCATATTCATCGCATCTTCCGTAATATTAACTCTTTTCTTAACTCTGTCGCATACATTTTTTTTACCACAAACAACAACCCAACAACTTTTTGATTTATTGGTTACTGCAAAGTCATCTTAAAAATTATTATCGCATATTGTTTTCCTTAGTCTCTGAGTTTGACCCTAGACTTACCAGAAAACTCAGTAGGATTTATATTTGGATTCTGCTAAGAAAACTTGTTGCATAACACATTTCCCATCACCGCAATTCCTTTCATAAATTCACCGTATAAAATAACGCATCAATATTATTCTTATAATCATGATCACTACTAAAACTATATTTCTGTCTAAGTAGGTTTCAATTATTTTCTTTAGTTTCAAATTCTTTTTTTTATATTATTAAATTTACAATTAAAAAAATCAAACAAAATTCAAGAATTCAACTTTATCCATATATGCAGAAACAACATTTTAATAACAAGAGAACAAAAGGAAATTTTTAAAGGGTACATTTTAATAACAAAATAATAGACTTACCAAGTAGGGAGGCGTCGAAGTTCGGAGCAAGGGCACAGACGGTCGAATGGTGATGTACTCGGTCGGAGCAGGGGCACAGAGGAGGGACAGCAAGTTTAGGGGCACAGTGGAGCGAGGATGAACTCGATCGAACTTGGCTTGGGAGGCATCAAGCGAGGCGAACATAGAGGAACGGTGACGAACTCAATCGGACTTGGCTTGGGAGGCGTCGAGCGAGGCGAGCACAGAAGAGGAGCAGTGAGTTTAGGGGCACAGAGAAGCGAGGACGAACTCGATCGGACTTGGCTTGGGTGGGAGGCATCGAGCGAGGTGTGCACAAAGGAGGGGCAGCAAGTTTAGAGGCACAGAGGATCGAGGACGAACTTGATCGGACTTAGCTTGGGACTTGGGAGGCATCGAGCGAGGCAAGCACAGAGGACTGAGGACTGAGGAGGGGCAGTGTGCGAGTTTAGGGGCATAGAGGAGCGTCGAGCGAGTGGCAGGGAGCTTCTTCAGTCTTCAGAATCTCAGATGGAGATGAACTTGGAGCTGTTCGATTACAATCCTACCAATGGAGTGAGAGTTTAGGGTATTTTTTAGTTTTTAGGTTTGGGTCTGGCTTAGGAGTTGGGCCTAGAGTTTAGATAATTAATATAAATCTTTGGGCTGCAATACATTAATATAAATTAATTATATTATATATTATAAATATATATTTAAAAAAGTATAAATATATCAAACTGAAGTCGGGGTTTAATCGGGGTTGGGGTTGGATGCGGACCCGAAAACAATCCCCGATTTGACCCCACCCCCCGATCAAACCAGGGAATCCCCAACCTGAGCGGGTCGAGGCCTGTGGGGACCCACCCCCACAGGTTTTCTAGATCCAAACATCCTACCGCTAATCTTTTTTTCCAAAAAAACTGTAAACTGAAATTGGCTATTTTTTACTGGACGAATTCTGGCATTCAATAGATAAGAGACATGACTTCAAATATGATTTCAAAGTTTGATAAGTATTGGAAGAAAATTCATGGGATAATGGTCATAGTTGCAGTTTTAGATCCATGTTAGAAATTGAAGTTGATTGAGTTTTACTTCCCTAGAATTTATGGAGGTATTTTTATTCTTGAGGTGGAAAAGATTAAATAAATTCGTTCAGATTTGGAAACAGAATATCAGTTGAAGCATGAAGGTGAAGGTGATGATTATGGCTCTAAAAATTTAGATGAAAGATCACAGATTATAGAATTTGATGATTTTAATGATTATAACTTGTTTGTATCAAATTCCAATAATATGAATCAGAAGCAACAGTTTAATGCATATTTGGATGAACCAGTCTTACCTCCATCATTTGATTTTGACATTCTGAGTTGGTGCAAATATGGGGTCAAATATCCCATTTTACAAGAAATTGCAAGAGACATATTAGTCATCTCATTATCTAGTGTTGCACCAGAGTCGCTTTTAATACTTGTGGTAGGATTATAAGCTCACATCGTAACAAACTTCATGAGAACGATAGGGGCTTTGATGTGCCCTCAAAATTAGATCGCAACTGAAGTTTTGACAGGTATATTAATTCGTTTATTTTGTTTTATCTCTTTTTAGCATTTAATATATTAATTAATACTTTCTTTTATTATAAATATGTGACAATATAACGTACTAGCACGGAAAAAGAAATGGTTAAACATTTAGCAACTGTTTTAAAAGATGCAGATGATTATGAAGAAGATGGAGCAGTAACTAAGATATGCTCAAAGATTAACATTATTTTTTTAGGACACTTTTTAATGCTTCTTGTCTAGTTTTTTTTTTTTTTTTTTTTTTGTGACATTATTTGTTAATTATATTTTAAATGTGGGAATAATACTCACAACTAAGGATGAGATGATATTAAGAAAGGATAAAAAATTGAATGTAAAATCATCGGTGGAGAGAGAAAGACGAGCAATTTATATATTTTAAATGGGTAAGACATTTGCCTTTAGTTGACTTCCAATTTTTATTCAAACTTTATTTAATTTAAGTTGTGAACTTATTTAATTGATGTGTGAACTTCTAAATTGTGTTTATTTCATAGATTAGTCTATTAAATTTTGTTTAATTTTTGTAGACTAGTCAAATTTTATATAGAATCACTCAAATAAAGAAAAAAAATCCCTGCGAAAAATTAATAGGGGAATCCCCGCAGGAAAACGAGGAATAGGTCTTCGCAAGGACCCCATTCCTCGACAATGGCGGGGACAGGGTGAATTTCCCCCGGCCAAGGACGGGACCCCCCGCCCCGACCCTGGTCTCGTTGCCAATCCTACAAGGCATTGATCATTATGTGGAGTCTTTGGACCCTTAGAAATGAGATTTACTTCAGTATAAAGGTGCATGACCTGGTTTCGCTCAAGATTAGGATTATGTCCCATTTTAAGGACCCTATGGATGGTTTGGGTCATGCCTCCAGGATACTCCTCCTAGGCCCTCTCCCCTCCAAGTGGTCTCCACTAGCCGTAAGAATTGAATGCAGATGTGGCTTGGTCGTCGATAAATGACAGATGATCACGAGGGTCATTATTTTGGGAGAGTGCAAGTTCATTCAAACGGGTGCAAGTGTTAGTCAATTGGAAGTGGAAGCAGTATTGGAGGGCCTATGCAAATTGAGCAAGAAGTGGAAGCGGTATTGGAGGGCCTGTGCAAATTGAGCAAGAACGGAATGTCAATAACCCTCCTGTTGAAATTGAATTCGATGTGCTGGAAATTGTCAAGCTATTTTTGATTGGGTTCTTCGTTGAGAATATTCTTTTTGTTGGTAACTCTATTAATGTTGTTAAATCAACTCATGATCTTGCAACTTTGGCCTCCTCTCAAGCTTAGAAAGATGTTTTTCTAGATTGTGTTCTTCTCCTCGGTTAGAGGCTTTTGTTGTGGTTGTGTTTGGTTGTTATGTTAGCCTAAAAAAAAAAAAATTGAATTCAATTTTAAACCTACAATCGAACACAAATGTGAAAACATAAAACATGTTTTCATTGAATCCTAGTTCTATCAAGTTTTCTGAATTATTTAAAAATATGCACCCTTAGACTATATCGCTTCTTCAGATAAAGCTTACATAATAACATCCTCGCTGTTTTGACATTTACCTGTTTGCAAAAGACGAAAAAGTACAGAAACATTACACGGCAGAAAATTGTTATGGTTTTTCTTCTTTTTTTTTTTTTTCTTTTTTTTAAATGTTCAAATATTATCAACTGTGGCATTATTCCAATCATTTAAAAAGAATGCAACGCGAAGATGGAAAAATTGAAGAAATCAGTGCATCAACTCAAATTTATAATTAGTCCATAAAAAAAAAAAAAGACCACAGGGGACCAAATCAAATCACTTTTTCACAAGGCAAATACAAGCACATCTCTAAGTTTTGGGTAGATAGTAGAGAATGAAAAAAGGGAAGCGAGTATTACAAATGGTATTCCGAGGCTTGTCATTCTTCTGCAGCACTAGCAGCACTCAAATCCACACTCAGGTCAACAGCCTGAAAAACAAAGCATCATTCTCTACTTACTACTTTTCCCACCACAAGTATGTTATATATAATATACACACCAAACCCTACTATTGCAAATTTTAATATTCCTTAAATTCCAATTCATGCAATTTATTATGCCACTATGAACCCCTTGTTTAATATCTTTGCACACACAGACTGTTCTTCTCCCAGAACAACCGTCTAGCTTTACTATATTTAGTTGTCAAAGTAACTGGTAGAATATTAAATTCTCGGTAGGTCATCATGGCTTGAACTTTATGATTGAGAACAAAATTGCATCAATGTGAATAATGATTATTCTCTAAAACAAGAATGCACAAATTTAAAGTTATACAAGAGTTGGGAAAAATGATCCTCACCTTGCCAGTTATCATTGTATACATGTTGAGCACATCAACAACCGTTGACTCAAAATGTGTTGTAGCATCGTAACTCTGTTGGAAGCGAGCATACATAAAAAGAATTAGTTCAATACACATGCACACGCACATGAACATGCATGAACAGGAAGAGAGGCAAGAGAAACAGCTTTCAATGTTGATATACCATGGATATAAAACAATTGTCCAGAGTTGGTTCATTGACTGGCTCGTATCTGTCGTATGTATCAAAAAATATCTCATCAACAGCCCCCAGAAGGTCAATTCCTGGCTTTAGTTCTGACTCGGGATGGTCAGTCTCAGCTTCTGTGGTAACAAAAGCAATAAACTTGCCTCTTGGAGCAACATTGTGAGAGTAAGAGCAACAGAAAACATACCTGTTAAAACACACCACAGATTAAAAAAAAAAAACCTGTACCTTTAAAAGAAATGGCCAGATGGGTGAAGATAGGGGGAAAACACAACCGATTCCAAAAGCGCATCATTTTCATCACTCAAAACTAGTATCTAAGTTTTAGCGAAGCGATCAGGACACTGGTACTAATACATTTCTACGTGGTTAAAAAAAGGTTTTTTCTTTTCTTTTTTCCCCCTTTTTTCTTTTCCTTTTTTCCCGATCAGTTATAGAGGGGTTAAGGTACACTCAACAAAACTCTTAAAATGAAAAATCACTAGTCATGTACAAACAAACTAAGTGTCCCATTATATGATAAAAGCTACAATGTAAATTAACTTATACTACCTCAGCTAACAAATTGACATACTCAAAGTACAACCAAGATTTCTAATTCTTCAAAAATATTTATGCCAAGGCATAACCCCCTCTATAACACGTAGATAATTGAATATGGAACTCGGTGACAGTTCAGAACAAAAAATGAATTTTGGTCATTATGCAGTAAATCTTTAAGTCTTCCTTTTATGCCTAGATAACAAATAGCCAAGCTAGGAGAAGGCAGTATGTTGTCAGCATTAAATTATTGGAAAAGCCAAAAGTGGAGTGAACTTTGGTCATAATGCAATAGAACTTCAAGTCTTCCTTTTATACCATTAGATTAGATAAGAAATAGCCAAGCCAGTAGAAGCCAGTAGGTTGTCAGCATTAATTGGAAAAACCAAGTGGAGAAATAGTCATGGAGAGTTTACGAAATTTTGTCAAAGCTATCCAAAAAGCTACTTATTTGTAAAAAAATGGAAACAATAGAATAATCTCCAAGACAGATACAACTGACATAATAAACTAAAAGACCTGCCTTCTAAAACCATTTCAGAACATCCATCGAGTGGCGAAGTGCAGAATGGAATTTTAGTTACACTCAGTATAAGCACTATACAAGAACTTACATGTCCGATCTGCGACCCAACTGCTTCTGCGGTATGATAATCTGCACTGAATGGGAATCATTGGTGTTCGGTATTGTGTGGCTCATTATGGCAATGGCCCTAGCAACCTTACCAACCTTCCTGACCTGTTTCAACATATACAACATCACAGAAGTTGAGAAGAATTACATTTTCATCTCATTCTTCAGGCTTCAAAACTAAAAAAAGAGAGGTATAATGGATTTGGTTTAGAGACATCATCATTCATGGTTTCCTTGATGGGGTTGAGGCTATTACACAATGAGACGGATAAAGTTATCATAAATATTAGGGCTCCATTTACTGATAGAATCATAGAATGAATAGAAATATACAAAAATGAAGTATATGGTCAAGAAAAGAAAAGAAGGCTCATGTTATAGATGGTTTGTATGTGCAGAACCTGTCTTAAAATGAAATCACTCCACAAAACACGGAATGATTTGGATAGGACATTAAATCCCTTACCTTGTTGGGCAAGTAGGAAGGATCGCAGACAACCTTTTTGCACTTGGCAGTTTCCCCTTCTGATGTGACACCAATAACTTTTCCTTCGTCATCAAACTCCACCTAGAATTCAAAGATCAACCCGAATTACTTTAAAGAGAGATGAAACTGTTTCTGAAATGTTTTTACCAAAAACAACCCCAAAAAAATGGGGAAAAAAACAATAACGTAATATAAAGTAAAAGAAAATATAGTCCAATACAAAATCAGATAGTAAAATTTAAAAGGTAACCTTGCACTCAGGTTTGTTTAACATATATGTTCCACCATAGACAGCACTAAGGCGAGCAAATGCCTGTAAATATAGGTTAAATAAAGAAATATAAGGCAAATATACAAAAAGAGAAATAAAGTTGTTGCTAATAATGCTAGAGTAGGTAAATAGGGAGGACGAGAGAAAGAGGGACCTGTGGAAGCTCTCCTAATCCATATAGAGGATAAATGTACGGAGACCCTCCTTGAAAGCGTGCAAGAGACTCCGCATAAAGCTATCACACAAATAAGAAAGGGGAGAAAAGAGATTTAATGCACAGGAGCGTGCCACAAAGTGAAAAAATTAGTAAGTCCAGATGGCTGTCACCTTCATTCTCTTTACTGTATCTAATGCAGGCAGATCAAGATAGCGATCATCTCTATGAAGTGCCAATGCATGACCAATGAAGTCAATAGTGTTGTCATCCAGTCCATACTTTCTGTTAACCATATCAATTTCATATATAAGCACATTCGTCTATACAACATATCAATAAAAGACACAACTATTTTAGGAAAACAAAACAAGGATACATCCAAATATACTATGAAGAAGAAGATCAATGGGGCCTGTTGATATAAAGATAACACATCCAAGCACAGTGGTTTAAGTACACTTAGAATCCTTTTAGGATACAGAAGTGGAAAGCTACCTGAATAAAAATTGTCTAAAAAAAAAAGATTAGATATTTTATAATTAGTATTTTCTTATAAATAATTTGAATAAAAAAAGCTATATGGGCCAGGTTAAAAAATATATCTTGTCTCCATTCCATTCTTGAAAAGAAATTAAGGAAATATATTTCCCTGTCCCTGTCCCCATCCCAATCTATTTTAAATAAGGATTTCAACCCTCTTCATGCCAAACTTCCTGGGGACCCTAACTCTAGGAACTTTTGTCATCCCTATATTTAATTAACATATGATACCAATAGCATGTCCAATTCCTCTAGTAAAGAGAAAATTTTTAATCTGCTTAAGGTCCAATACTTTTGAGGTGGCCCTTGGTTTGAACGTCAATATCCACAAAACCAAACTTTTGGAAATTATCTGTGATGAATCTCTAGGAAAAGAGACCGCCAACTTCTTGAACCCTAACTTCCTGCTTTTTGGAAGCCTATATTGAAAAGGTTCCAAGAAGGTACCAGAGGTTGGGAAAAGAGAGCTTTTTCCTTTCTCCAAAAATGGGCACGTTAATTTGGTTCAAGTATCACTCACATGCCTTGTCCACACATCAATTCTCTTTTCAAGATGCCAGGGAAGATTACCTTAATGTTGTGAGATTATTCTGGGAAGGTAACAACAATGAGGCTGCTCCCATCTCACTAACTAGCAAAAAGTCTATTACCCACTCCTTTCTGGAGGTTTCAGAACTGGAGATATATCTTTAAGTATTTGGTCTTCCTTCTAAACATACATAGCATTTTTTGTCCCTTGAAACTAGTGCTATTTGATGAAAAGTCACTTTGTAAATTTGACTCCTCCCCTACAGATTGGTTGCCCCATGAGAATACTGTTAAAACTTTCTAGAGGCCCTTGGAGGGAACACTGATTTTTTTTTTTTCAGTGAAAACATAAAATAAATGAAAGAATACACGGACATACAAAAGAACAAGCCCATAAAAGAAGGGAGCTCCCATCACAAACGGGGACTCCATCTATGCAAAATAACGCCTATAGAATAGTTACAAAAATGTCTTCAAAATAGAAGCTCACAAAGAAACATAAAAGTGAACAACAAACCAAATCTCCCTAGAGTTCGTTTGCATTCACCTAAATACCCTCTACTCCACTCACCCCACAAAACCCATAAGATAGCACACATCCCAACAACAAGAAGCCATAAAAAGCAGTCATTCTCCCCAAAAGGCAGGTTGAGAAGGAACTCCTCAATCATAGCACTAGTGTCTCTGTGACGAGCATACATCAAACCAAACATCTAGAGAAAAGAATCCCAGATACAACTTGCAAAATCACAACGGCAGAGAATATGGTCCATATCTTCCTCCGCCTTCCGACAATGAATTCAACAAAAAGGCCCAACAAGCAAAGGCATCTTCCTCACAGCTGATCCAGCATGTTAGCATGGTCATCTTGACTTGCAAGGTAAAGAACCCCAACTTCCAAGAGATCTCAATCCTCCAAAGCATCGACAAGATCCTAAGGGAGAAGGATCAACCAAACAATGAAAGAAAAACTAGCACGATAACCCCTCCAAAAGATTGGGACTCCAAATTCTAACGTCCCTTCTCCCACGCCTAAAGGGGTGACCCTTGAGTAAAGAAAGAAGAACGACCACATCCATCGCTTCCCTATCAAAAAGAGGGCGACAGAACCCGAAAGAAAAGGAACACGAACTCCCATACCACTCAAGAAAGTTAACAACAAAATGATTTTAGGGACGACAAATGATACAGACGGGGAAACAAAGTACAAAGAGGTCTCTCCCCCACCCAATGATCCTCAAAAAGTATGTGTCCTTCTCATCCCCACCACACAACGAATCAAGTGAATGAAAGAACGGAGCTCTTCCAAAATATCCTTCCACAAGTTCCAATGGTACCTTTAACGACAACCACTTGAAAGGATAAAGGGCATGTTGCTAGCAATGATCCTATGCTACAAAGGAGAAACACCACAACCATTAGGGCTTAGAGGATGGAAGAAAACTGTGATTCTAAAGCCCTCGTTACTTCTATTGTTTCCTTTGAAGTTGGGAATGGCCTCCATAGCAATTTATTGGAGGAAATTTTGCTGGGAAATACCTCCCTCATGTCACCATTCTACTCTCCATTGTATGCCATCTTTACTAGCTCTTTCAAAATCATAGGCATATTTGGAAAGAGGCCTGTGAGTTTGGAACCTTCATTTTGGAAGAAATTTGAAATATTTTCAAGATTGGCTTTCTTTCATGGACTGTGCTTTAAACTGAAAGTGCCTCTTCAAAGTCAATGACTCCTGGTTTTGGCCCTTGATCCCCTGGATAGAAAGCATCAACAACCTAGACAAAATCCCAACGAGACATACTTCAATGGCTCTCTTTCCAAGGCAACACATTCTTTGAAGAATGCAGCAGAATCTTTAGTCCCTATTTTCATTCAATGTCAACAAGCAATCTCTTTCTGGAACTACCTTTTCTCTTCTTCCAAATGGTTTTCTACTTTGGACTATAAGGTAAAAGCCAATACCAAATCTTTTCTCACTTATCAACCTTTCAAAAAGAAAGGCAAAGAAGTGTTGGCTACCTTCTTACGGTGCACTTACATTGAGAGAAATCCACGGTATTTTGTAGGCAACGAGAGAAATGTGCTTCCCTTTCTTCATAATGTCTAGCCTATTGCTAATTCTTGGTCCTTCCTAAGCCATGGGTAGAGGATTTAAAGAAAAAGAACAGTATGCTCCATGTATCTTTCATATGTTTGTCAACTGCTACTCCTCAATGTCAATATCAATTAATCAGGCACAAAAACAACTAATTATTTTTTACAATAAAACTAAATTCAATTTGCTAAATCCAAGCAAAATAATGGATATTTACTCTCACACTAAAACTATCATTGCTTATGTAATTCTACCAACACAGCCAATCCTCAAGACTGTGAAAGAAGGTAATATCCATATCATAAGGTGCCTAGCATTCAATTTAAAAGCATTGGACAATGAATGTTTAATGAGGATTAGTAGGAAATCCCAAATGATTATTCAAATATCATTAGTAAGAGTTGTTACGTCAATAACATAACAAAGTTATATATGGAAATTGAGGCATACGCAATCAATTCTTTTGTTGTCACTCTTGTCAAGTCCATTCCCTCGTGTGTCTTAGGATTACTTTCATCATAATCTTGAACAAAGATGAAGAACTTGCGAGCACGGCGCTTCTCAAATAAACCCATAAGCGGAGATTTAAGAGCTTCCATATCTGTAGCTGGAACTTTGTGAATCTACAGAAAGGCATGTGGCATCATTAAGTTCTATATAAGACTTACATTTAATAAAAGTTCAAAGATAAACAGCATGGAAACTTAAACAAAAGAATAATGAAAATAGAAAATACCTTTCCTTTATTATACACATAGCTACCGTCAACAGCTTTAAAAGACAAATACTTGGTTACATCGGTATGGATAAGGACACGCACAAGCGTTCCATTTGCCATCATAAACTAGCCACAAAGAAAAAGAAAGAGAGGTTAAAAAAACCCATACGTATTAATATAAAATTGAGAATTATGAAAAGAAAAGGTGTAAATAATGAGTGAACAAGTTCATTAGAAAATGGAAGTAACAAGCATATCAGTTGACAAAGTGAGCAAGAAACTAAAACCATAACAAGGTGGGGAACAAATACCTTTGGAATCATGTCCACGTTGTAGTCCCTGCTAGAACCCAGATGGGCAGGTGGCTTGTCATCTCCCCTAAACCGCTTCCAAAGCTGCAAATTAAATTGAAACAGAAAATACATGATATGATTGAAGAATAGCACAAGAATAAACTGGAATTCAATATGATGATGCGACTAGTCGGCAGAAAAGAGGACCTGAATGAGATTAAGCGAAGAAGATTCCCCTCCATAATAGTCATTCCTATCCATGTGCAGAACCTAGAACATGAAAAAAGAAAGTCAGAGAAGAACCTTCTCAACAATTCAAATAGAGAACAAAGACCGGCATATCACGCAAGCCTATGGAATCAGTACGGTACGTCAAAAGAATCCCACAACTCCAGTTAACAGCCAAGAAATATAAAAACAGTCAAAGATGTAGCAGAGCAAAGAGTGATCAACATCCACTAACAGCCCCGGCCAATTTCCTCGCCTCATAAGCAATTGATAAGTTCGCTACAAAATATAAAAATCACTGGCATGAAATTGCTTCATAGGTGATGGAAAAAAAGAAAAGAATTATGATATCCGATTTCTTAATCTGGGAGCACCTCAACTCAAACAAAGATCTCTACGATGAAAAACAGTGTGATATAGTATGCAAGTAAGATCAAGGTACAAAAGCAAGATAAATACAGGAGAGGATCTAGTAAAAAGAAGACCTTAAGGGCAATTTTAAAATTGAAGCAACTGAATTACAGAAGAAAACAAGGAAATGGGGTAGAGGATCTAGCAAAAAGAAGACCTTAAGGCCATCGACGGAGAGAAGACCACTGAGGATGCATTCCTTGAGGCCGGTTCCTAGCACAATAACATCGTATTCTTCATCCATGGCGATTGAAGGTCTGGAAAACGAAGAATTGAAGAACAATCCGAGAGAAGTGGAAATGGATCTACAGTAAGATTTGACGAGCGACAAGGTCCTTGGCTCACCCTAGGGCTTTTCTTTTCTTCCTGGAAGAGTCAATTGGCATGCATACCAAAATTATTACTTCCTTCCCTAACTTATATTTAAGCACTTCCGCACCTCATCATTTTCATTATTCAACTCTCCCATTTTTTCTACAAAAATATATTTGTCTATGCTTTTTTGTTTTTTTTTTTTTGATTCCAAACATTAAATATCTCTAACATTTCTGTCTCTAAAACTCGTTTTAATCTTGCTACTTCTAATTGTACTGAAAAAGAAACTTGTTCTTCTCAAAAGAAAATGTAGTTAAAATATTTATATCTTGCTTAAATCAGATATAATAATAAAGTACTATAACCCTATTGAGTAACTATTTGGTTATTATTTTGAAAATTAAGCATATTAAAACTATTTTCACCACAAGTTTTCATGTTTTGTTATCTACATTCTACTAATATTTTCGAAAACCAAATCAAGCTTTGAAGACTAAACCCCGTTTGATAGGATTGACAAAATTTCCCACGGGGACCCGCCCCGATTGGGGCGGGGAATCTTCGGTTTGACCGGGATGGGGTCAAATCGGGGACCTCTTTAGGATCCCCAAACCGGGGATGGGGAGAGTGTCCCCGGCCCGTCCCTGACCCCGCCTCAATTAGGTTTTTAAATATTTTTTTCTATATATATAATTAGATTTTTTAAATATTTTCTCTCTCTATATATATATTAGATATTTAACTTTTTACATTTAGTTTAGTTTTTTAATTTAGCTCAATTTAAGCTCAATTAAAGTGTCTAAGCCCAAACCAAAGGTAATTTTACAAAAAAAAAAAAAAATTAAAAAAAAAGTCCCATGAAAAAATAAATGGGAAAATGGGGAATCCTCGTCCTCGTCTCCGCCTTGACATGGGGGATGGGGGCGGGGATGGAGATGGGGATAAATCCCCTATCGGGGACGGGAACCCTTCCTCGCCCGCCCCAGTCCCATTGCCAACCCTACCATTTGGTTTTATATTTTTGTTTTTTAAAATTAAATCTATTTTATCAACATTTCTTACAATAATTTGTATTTTTCTTAATTACAATAGTTGAATTCTAAGTCAAATTCCAAATTCCAAAAAAAGTTTTTTGAAAGTTATTTTTTTTAGTTCTCAAAATTTGGCTTAGTATTTTAAACCATTTATGAAAAGTAGATAACAGAGGAAGAAATTTAAAGGTGGAAGTAGTGTCCATAACTTTAATTTCTAAAAACAAAATGGTTACCAAACGAAAATTCAAGTGTTTCTTTTACAAATATGAAAAACATAAAAGGAAAGAAAATTGGAAGAAAAAAACTAAAATTAAAATGGCTGTCAAAAGAATCTATATCTTTTATTAATGTTTAAGGCTCAAATTCATCCTCTCATGTTTGTTTCATTGAAATATTGTTGGCATGATTAACCCTTAGATAATAAGTTTAAGGCTCCAATTTGGAATGGGTTGTGTTTGGGTGTGTGTTAAGAAAATGGGTGGTAAGGATTATTTTAACCTCTATTTTGCTACACTAACACTATTTACAACTTAGGAATATTTGGGACAAGAAATTGGTTATATAGTCCTAGATTATTATAATTGGATTATAATAGTTTGTGTTTGGGGTGTAAATATTTTAGTTTGATTTATAATAGTTTGTGCTTGAAGTATAAATTATTTTAGTTTGAGAAGAAAATAGTAAACATTGTAGTAAAGAATAAAAAAAATAATGAATGTAAAATAGTAAAACTGTAGCAGATAGTATATTCGGTAGCCAATGAGGGTTTTGAAATAGTATTGACCGTAACTAATTGGGGAATACAAACTAGTATTTATTGTAGCAAGAAGTGGTTATATAGTCTTACGATAGTCCTGGCCCCAAACATACCATGTTTGCTAAAGTACATAATAACCACCTCTTGCTACAATACATACGATTTTGTAATTTCCAATTAGCTACCGTCGACACTATTTCAAAACCCATTTACTACAGTTTTTACTATTTTATATTAATAATTTTTTTATTATTTGTTACCGTGTCTACTAATTTCTCCTCAAACTAAAATAGTTTAGACTCTCAAACATATATTGTTATAACTCAAACTAAAATAATCTACGCACTAAATATAAACTATTATAACCCAACTATAATAAAATAACCTAGGACTATAATAACAACTCCTTGCCCAAATGCCCCCTTCGTAGTTAAAATTACCAACCTCCCTCCCTCCAATATTTCCAATGACTCTACTCATGGACGACCACTTCCGCCAACCCACTCCGATGACTAACTCTAGTGAAGACCACGTCCAACGCCCAATTTCGGCAATGATCACTTCCGCACAACTACCTCTAATGGCCAACTCCAACAATCACTTTGATGACCAATTCTTAGTGTTTAATAGTTTTCTTTTATGGTATTTTTGTATTAGTAGAAACACTTTGAGTATAGTGAATCAAACAAATTTGTACATGAAAACACTTATGAGAACATGTAACCAAATAACATGAATGTTTTATCAAAAAAAAACTTTTATTTTAAAAAAATGTTTAAATGAAAATAACTTTTTAAAAACCTTTTTTTTCTAGTCAATCCAAACATGCCCTAAAAAAACTTGTTTCATGGGTCTCATCAAAGTTTCAAAGCTATATATTTATGGAGAAAAAAAATGTCATTGATAAAATTGGTCTAGAGAATAAGATAAGAAACCCTAAGGAATCTTTATAACAATTTATACATTTTAATTCCGTTCATATAATATAAAAACTTATTTTAGTATTGTGAGCCACTCCTTGATAAACATGCCTTATCAACCCTTCCTCTTGAAATGTTTTAAATGACTAGTCAAGAAACACATACATTTGCACCTAAAAATCTTGTAGTTTTTATTAAAAAATTTAAAACATAGTGATTTTTTTCATGTAATAAATAAAACATTATATATATATTTTTTTTTAATTAACATAAACTTTTAAAAGTTAGAAAATGGAACGAGTTTTATTTTAATATTTTCATATTAGCATCTTTTTCGTTATCAATATTTTTTTATCTATTACAGTATAAGCAAGTTATTCAAATAGCTGCAACGATTTGAAGAGAATGACAAAATAAGATTTTATGAAAATTTAAGAAATATATAGAAAATAAAGATTTTTCTTTACAACCACAAAAAAAATTTGTAGTTTTTGGCAAAAAAAAATATTTTTTAAATAACTCATTTATTTAAACATTTTTGATAAAAATGGTTGAAAATACACTCCAAAAGTTATTTTGAGTGGTTGCCAAACACTTTTTTTTTCTTTCCAAGATGACTTATTTTTTTAACTAAACATTTGAAAATGCATTCCAAACATATATACCTTTAATTCAAAGTCATTAAAAGTTGTTAATTTTTGTTTAAAAATTATTTTGTCATAGCTAAATATTGTCTGAAGTTTGTTTTAATCCATAAAATTTATGAAAAAAAAGTGTACATGAAAGGTACAAAAGAAAATAGAGATACGAAAGAGGATGAAATGATATGAGGACAAAATAGAATTTGTTGAAAAATTTAATAGCAAAAGGGAATGTAAAATTAAATGAAAAAATAAAAAAGAAAAAGATAAGGGATGAATGGTATGTAGTATACTACCATGGAAGGGTGTGAACTCCATGTTAACAAATAAATAAGTCAAACACTTATCTTAAACTTTGACTAAAATGATTTGCACCTCAAACACAAATTTTATAAACCCAGATTAAAATAGTTTGTACCATAAACATAAATTATTATAATATCACAGATTATATAAGTACAAACTCTTATAACCAACTATGCACCCCAAACAACCTTCAAATTATTATTGCTAGCGTGAGAATGACAAAATTTAAAATGTCGATGTTGATGGAAAAGTCAAAGTTCAATTAGGATTGTCGATTGAAATAATGATGTAAAAGTTATAAACGAAATACAAAATAATTATTTTGGTTAATAAACAAACATTTTACACCATATTAACGAGAAAGATGTGCTTAGAATTTTTATTATATTCACATTTGTGACATTCACTGTTTTTTTCTTACGTTTCATTGACTTTTGGGGCATTTGCAAATATATCAATCATGCCTAAATATTAATAGATATAGCATAATGCAAAATATTTTACAGATATAGCAAAATTTAGATCTAGCTTCCGTAGTCTATCAGTGATAGACTATATTGCAATAAAGTATATGATTGATAGATTTTGTTATATTTGCAATTCTTTATAAATGTTGTTATACACTTAATTATTAGCTCTAAAAATGCTATTCATAGCAATTACCCTTGATTATTCATATGATATAACGGAATGTAAATTAAGTCCTTAAATTGATGTCGAATTTTGAAACATGTACAAATATCGATAAAAATATCAATATGTTGACAAAATTATAATACACGTATAACTGAATGTCTTAAATGTTATATACCAATAGTAAAGGTCGAGTTCGACCACTTGAAATATTAAGCTAAAAAATTTAAACGGTCATCGTTGATGTTCAAATCTAAGGAAGGAAAGTCTTGCACGTGGTTCGATGGTGATTTTTTAAGTTTGGAGATGAGGGTCTAAAACAAAAGAAACTACACATCATTACAAAACAAGTTGACCTAAGGTTTTCGACCTTCCTCTAGATCATATTGAAAGATGTTGAACTGGGTTGGTGAAAGTCTCCTATCCATTGAGGTATGCAATAATACATAAAGTGGGAAATTTTGGGAAATTGGAGTGTATAACAAAATTTGAGGTTTCATTTTGAAAAATGGTAAAATCGTCCAAAAATAAGAATTATGGAACTCATGTGACATGCACATGACCACAAATTCCTAAATCCCTGATTTGCCATTGTCTTGTTTGTAGATGTTGTTGTTGATGAAACTACAAGAGTAATTGTTGATATTTGTCGAGGACAACTATCCTCCTAATTTTGCTCATGTAGTTAACATAATCTCTATATTTTGTTATTATTTTTTATTCTATTTAACTATTTTTTGAATTTATCTCACCTTAATAAATATACAGATTTTTCTACCAAATTTAATTTGAAATATTCATATATTATTAAAACTTATTTTATCCATATATTTTATTTAAATCTCTATATTGTTTTTCATAATTGTATAGATATATTTCAATAAATTAGCTGTATATTTCTCACATTCTTAATAAATTAGTTGTATATGCTATTTTTTTAATATTATTTTAATGTTTTGGAAAAAGAAATATCACTTCCTACAAAATGGCTATGCATTGATTGCACAAGAATGAGTTTGGATTGTTGCTCCATACATTGTCATAACTTTTGTTATTTACACAAAGGTTTCATCGATGTTTTCTTGCTACTGTTTTTGCTATGACTTTATAGGATTTGATTTAAAATAAATCAATCTCTTCCTCATTTTTCACTCCTTTGGAATTTAAATTTATTTTTAATATTAAAATTAGATTTTGATACTACTTCACGAATTGATTTAAATAAATCAATCTCTTCCTCATTTTTCTCCCCTAATTGATTCAAATTAGCTATTTGTTTTGATTTAATTTAACTACTTTTTGAAAATATTCAAAATTAATCAATGTTTAATTTGTTTATCACCATTTGGATTTTAATTTATAAACATCTTTAAATTTAATATTATTTTATTTATTTTTTATTATTCTAAATTTAGATTAATTTTTTTTATTTTAATTAGTATTTTACGGAATATTTTATACATATTATCATCTAATAAACTATATATTTCATTTAAATTTGATCATTTTTTGTATTTTTTAATTTTTATTCATTATCATCTTATTATATTATTATATCATTAATTTATCTTTTGACAAACAAATAAAGTTTCATTTTGTAGCTAACTTTTATTATCAAATTAGATTTTATCTAACTACTTATCGATTTTTTTAATCAGAATAAACAAAAACTTACTATTTTTTCTCTCCAATTTATATTTGAATTTATTTTTTATTATCAAATTTGATTTTATCCAACTAACTTTTGATTTGTTTATATGTTTGTTACAAATTCAATTGTATCTAAATATATATTTTTTTAATTATTTTATACATATTGTTATCAAATTAATTTGATTTTTTTTTTAAATTTTCAATGTTTTCAAATTTTCATATACAAACATGTAAAAATGGCTTGTTGAACCTAAAAAGAAACATATAGATGGGAATTAAATTTTAAATGTTTGAAACGTGTGGGTGTGTATAAATATATTTTTTAGTTTATATTAATATTAATATTATCATTTGTATTCTTATTCTTATTATTACCATATTAATTATTATTTATTAAAAGAAGATAACAAAAAACCCTAAATCTCATATTCTTCATCTTCTTCACGCCCCAAAATCTCATTTTCTCCTTTGCAATCTCATGTCTTCAATGGTTATTTCAGCAACTCTTTCTTGAATTCCATCATCTTGGCTAGCTTTTAACGACCACCCTCCAGGTTTCCGACCTTTTTTTGCTTGCACACATGTTTTCTGCTTTGAACATCATTTTAAATAATGATGTTTTGAGATTGATAGTGTTTAAAGTTGACTTTCAAGATCCAATGAGCAAAATGGTCATATGGAATGAAGATGATGAGACTCCCTACAACTGGTTTGGTGTCAAATGCAATCATACTTTCAATAGTCACATCGTCATGAAGTTGCAATTTCTTCACATATTCACTTGCCAACAACAACTTTACTGGTAAAATCAACTTTGCTCTTTCTCACCTTGGAGGAAGTCTATTGTTGTATACATCCATAAATTTCTAATGACCCCCCTCGATTACTCGTCATCTTTCCTTGCATAAAGGACCATATTGGGTGATTTTTAATTTTGGTTCTGGAATGTTTAGGTACTATATATTTATGGTTCTAGAATCTCTAGGTAGTGTGTATTTGTGGTATTCATATTGTGTTTGAAGCAGGTGTATGTTTGCATTTTCATTTGTTCTTAATTTTGTTGTTTTAGGGTAGTTTTTTCATTTAGTATTTTATGAAACTTTAAAATTTGCTATTTCTCTTATCATCCCTTGAATTTTTTACCTTGGTCTTGGGCCAAAGTGAATTGTTCCGAATGTGGATGATTCGCCCAAGATCAAGTCATTTCTAAATCTATTTGAGCCTAGGTTCATTTCTACTTGGAGCTTTTCCTTCGAACTTTCACTCGATCTTATGTACATTTAGTAAGGTTTGAAGTCACTCATAACGATCTTGATATTTTATTATAACTATAGTATAACTCTTAATAAGATGATTTAAAATAAATAACATTCCACTAATTTGAGATTCACTTATTACTTAAAAAAATCATATGTATATTTGTGTTTCATAATTTAATTTTAATTTTCAATTCTAAGTTTTCTAATTTATTTTCATTGTATTTTTATCTTCAACCAAATAAAAATGAGTAAACTGATATTTTAAAATCAGATTATGGAAAAATTCACTAAATGAATTATTAGTCAATAAAAAATTTGAGTAAAATGTTGTAAAAAAAAAAGTGATGGACATTCAAATTAAAACCACATAGATCTTGAATGTAGACACAAAAACACATGATGTAGCTGCAAAAACAAACAAATAAAAAGGTTTTAAACATAGCAACAAAATGTCCAACCTTACCTACAAACATTGAGGACAACGAAAAGAAGAAAATATTTCAAAAATAATTTCACCAAACTATGATGTCGAGCAAGTGCACGCATCAAATGATAATACAAATTAAAACAATCTTGGTCGAGTATCTTCCTTAACGAATCAAATTGATAATATTTTAACTATTTAGCGATCATTTCAGATTTATTTAAGAGACCAATTTTAATTCAAATTAATCTAAACTAAACTAGGAAAGCAAATAAAATGATCAAATATGATGATTTTCAACAAAGAGATATCCTAGGGAATAGATCTACTAAACTCAGTTATTTTAACTCTTGAACTAATTAACAAAACTCCTAGATCTAGAAGTCTTTTATCTAAGTTGCCTCTTTCGAAGTCAATCTTTTCTTTCACCTAATTCTTAATTCCTAATCTCTTGAAACTAGTAAACTAAAAGGCATTAGAAACCTTCATAATCAATCTCTACCATTTTCGATTACACTAATATGTTGATCAAATGATAGTCTAGCATGCATCGGTCTAATCTAAACCTTCTTGTAACAACAAGATAATAGACCATAAAATCATTCAGTTGTTGATCAAACAATCAAAAGCATTAGGAACAATCATGGCAAAAAGTATCGATGCTAATTCAATTCAAGATCACAAAAAGGGTTAAACGCAATCCAAAGAGTTCATCTAGCTTTAGAACAATGAGAAACTCAACCTAACATTGCTTCCATAGATAAAATCATGTTGGGTTTTATATCCTAAAACTCGTAGTTTGTAAACAATCAAACTTATTCTGAAAATTCAATAAGTTGTTATTGCATATATGAATTGCTTATTTCATTTTAGAAATAAATCCAATAAACTAAAAGATCTATGACTATTACATGAGTACTTGAACTTTATGTAGAGACATAAAAATAGATCAGGTACGAGTAAATAGTCAAAATGATCTATAGTATATGAATAAGATTGGGTGCCTTATTCTGGTAATACTATTAGATGCGACCCACTCTGTAGTTGTTACAAGGAGTTATAAAGTGCTACAGACGATGTGTTTCTAATTCGTACATATCATGGCATAAGAAGTGGGGGCATCCCGTGTAATGAATTTGTACAAGATCGGACCATGAAATTAGTCACTCTTACTTTATAACGCTGTTTACTGCTTAAGACTGAATATTTCAAAGCGATGACCTAGGTAACTTGACCTTAATCTTGAGCTAACTATGAACTCTTGTTTATTCGGGATTATCCTTAGATTTTCATAGGTGAGAGTTGGCTTAACAATGCCGGCTCAATAAACCTCAATTTCAGAGGGTAAGACAGGGTAGATAGCTAGGGATATAGGGTGCAAGATGGAATTCACTCTTACCCACTTTCAGGGATAGTAAAGAGGTTGTTCCCTTAAGTGCTGACTCTGGGTCTTGAATAAGGGGCCCCATCCTCTCATTGGCCTGAGAGGGACTCAGTTTGTTGATCGGATCACAAACCAATTGTTCATTAGAGGATCAGTGGGACTTAAGGAACAAGAGGTAATCTCGGGGGTAAAACAGCCATTTGACCCAACCGTTATTACGAACAACCTGTGAAGGGTTAATGTACTAATTATGGTTATATCGAGTGGACAAAATATATCTACAGTGAGGGAAGTGCAACTCTGGGTTTTAGTGGAGTGACCCAGTAGTTAACGAATGAGGGTTAATTCAGTGTAAAGAGTTTAACCAATTAATCTCAGATCGTTGGAGCCCATGATCTGTAAGTTCACGAGGTCCCCCTACTAGCTCACAAAAGGATTAGTCTTAGAGTAGCGAGATAAGTTAATTTGAAACATTCAAATTAGAACTAAGGGAATTAGTAATTATATGTGATATAATTACACGTTTAATTTTGAAATTAAACGAAATTGGAGTCAATTAATATTTAAATATGATTTAAATATTAAATTCATGAATAGGGATTCATGATGGTGGAATTAGTGTCAAATTAATTTAATATTTGATATTGAATTAATTAAATTGTTTAATTAATTATATTAGAAAATTAATTAATGAATTAATTTTGTAAAATTAATAAAAATTTCAATTTTGAAAACAAAAATTGATTTCTGAAATCAATTAGTAGAACAAAATTGAAGAAAAGATGGAAAATGGAAAATCCCAAAAGTGGGATTTCTCTACTTTCAACCATCTTGCTTACACATTCTCCACCATGGTTTTGAGTCAAAATTTTCAAGCATGAGGTGCAATTCATGCAACTATCTTCTTTACATGATAGTCTTGCAATAAATAGAGAAGACTAAAGTATAAATCGGGCATGCAACTGATGCACTTGATAAGTTTTTGCTGAAAAACTTGAGGTTGAAGAAGGTCTTCTTCCATGGTGCATCAGTGATCTTCTTCTCCAAATTTCCTTAATCCAAGTTTATTTTGAGTTCTACAACTCAATCTAAGGCATCAAGAGGATAGTAGGGAAGGCCTTGAGGTGGTTCACAAGTAGATTTGCAGCTGGAATCGAGATTCAAGTGGTTCTTCAAAGGTATGTCATGAAACCCTCTTATTAGTTTATGAGCATGCTTAATTTAAAACCAAAATTAATGAATTAGAATGCTTATTGATCTGTTTTTCTTCCGCTGCGTGTTTCCTGATTCTAACAATAACACTTTATAATATTCTTTCAATGCATGGTGGGATTTTAAATCTACGTGGCATACTTTATGCACATACAAGATTTATTTAATTATAACATACATCACATGTATAAATAATTAACCACATACTGATATGGTTTTAGTTTTGGCATTATAAAGCAAAGAAAGGCCTAATTATTACAAAAATAGCAAGAATTGGCTCCAAAACGCTTTTGGACCGCTTGAACCACCCCAAACCGGACCCGAACAGCTTGAATCGGACCAGCCAAAAACTATTTAAGGCTGAACCGGACAGGATTTGAAGAAAACGGTCAAACTGGTTCAAACTCGATTTCTCGCTCGGTCAATGGTTGAAACTTGATGCTCGCTGCTGGTTGGTTGAAACTCATTCCTCGACGCTCGATGAAACTCGATCCTCGATAACATATGAACAGCGTTGCAACGCTGCCTGGATAGTAACTCAGTTTCAGTTTTTTGCAACTCGGCCTTCTTCACTTCTTTCTTCAATTACAACTTAATTTCAACTCTAATGACTCCAAATAAATTACAAACTCTTGAGCATACATATAAGCTCATCAATCAAGAGCCAATTAAAAATTTAACAAAGGAATCAAAGAGAATTTAAATGTCAAATCTCAGAAAACCATATCAGTGCACCATTTCCATATAACTCATGAAAAAACACCCACCAAGCCAAGATTAAACCAAATTGAATGCTTAAATGATGCTCTGTTACCCAATCAAGTTTTAGCAAAGTAATAATATACTCAAGACTATTTTTGCAACGATACTACAACAAGACATTCTTGACTAAATACTATCCCCAAAATAACTCATATTCCGATAGTCATCTAGCTATCGTTTTTTGTCAGAAATTACTAACTCTTTAGTAATTTTGTAAGTGTAACCTCTGTTTTCAGAACTCAGAAGTTGGCTCCAACAATGCTCCCGAATTTGGAAAGTCAAATTTGAAAATGATTTTAGAAATCCTATCCATTTCTAGAGTTTTAGTTGTTCTGAATCCTATGTTAAAACTCTCCGATGGGATAGCCGTCGTTAAACAAATAGCGAGGCCAACTTAAAGACAACAAGCAGGTGCAACATAGAAATCTCACGATCCAAACCAATAGAAGAGACTGTAGCATATGTTGACATATATCCTTCACCCACTTACTATGAACTACTTCCCTTATTCACTTTGATCTTGACCTCATGACGAACACTTTCCGAATCGAGGTCACTTCTAGGGTGACACGAAGTGCTACACAGATTTCACGGTGGGAATTTTCTAGGGATGTGAGAATTGAAATCAATATATCGTATATTTGATTTTCCATTGAACAAATTCCCCTCATTCACCTTGATTGATTCATGCAAGCACTTTCTGAATGGAGGTCACTCCCAGGGTGACATGAAGTGCTGCATGAACCTCACGGTGTGAACATCTTGGGAACGTGAAAATTAAAATCAAAACATCACATTTGATTTTATGGTGAAAAACTTCCTCTATTCACCTTAATCTCGACTCACGGTAAGCACTTTCCGAATGGAGGTCACTCCCAAGGTGACACGAAGTGAAACATGAATTTCGATCTTGAACTCTTAGGGACATAAGAGCTAAAAATAATCATATCATATATGTTTATTAATCTCCCAATGAAACATTCTAACATATCATATATGTTATTTTTTCACTGAAGTGTTCTAATAGCATATCATATATATTATTAAACTCCCACTGAAGTGTTCTAATATTAAACGGGGTATACATTTTCATAGGCTTGTTCCGGCTAATTAAACAAAGATTTAACCTATGATGTCTAGGTGATAAAGCAGTTTTAAAATCTCACATCGCTCACATATTGCTCATAAAACCGGTTAACAACACTCAATTATTCAGCCATAATCCCCAGGTAGGAGGTGTTCCATAGACTGTCAACTTAAATACCCCCAGCCTTAGATAGGATTATATACTGGTTGAGTTTGTAACCCTAGTTTTATAAGTTTACACTAGAAGAAATTCGGGCTTTAGTCGGTTGGCAACCGACATTAAAGATAGTGTTATTAAAGCCCTTTAATGTCGGTTGCCTTTAATGTTGATTTTAAACTGACATTAAAGGGCTTCATTAACACCAATAACACAACCTTCAATGTCGGTTGCAACCGACATTGAAGGTCTTTAATATCGATTAACCGACATTAAAGGTCTTTAGTGATTAAAGCCTGTCGGTTGCAACCGACATTAAAGCCTGTTTTTTTTTTTTAATTCGTAACCGACATTGAAGCCCCAATCTATCCCTTTTTTTTAATTCCGTTGCCGAATCCATTTTTTTGGTCAAATAAGTTAAAAACGACATTATATGTCTCGTGTTGGGTCAGGAAATATCCATCATTGTTTTATATTAAAAAGTATAAAAAAATTTGCATGGCGAGCCCATCAATATTTGTCTTCCACCTATGAATTTATCCACAAACAAGGATCAATATTTCTAATCCATTACATATACTCATCAATATTTGTCTTCCACCTATGAATTTATCCACCAAAATGTGCAAAACAATACCAGAACCAGACTTTCATTGAATACAGCTTACACCAAAGCCATCATTTCTCTCATTCACAAATATCAATTAGTACTAATTCCATGAATACATCTTCTCAGTATCTTCTTCTTTGGACATCTTCTCAGTATATTCTTCAGATGCACTTAGTGCAACACTTCCAACAGATGATTTGGACTGATGAGATTGTTTGCTGTGAGTTCTTTCTCTTGACACTTTACCATGTCGAACATTTTTTTGACTAGAGCCTCCTTCAATTTCTTGGCTCATAGAGGACTTTGGTTTTACTAATTTGAAATATTGAGAATGGGAAACAAAATCACCTATTCCTCTAACACGTCCCCAATGTTCTTCTGTACCCAATGCTTTGGTGAGAACATCTTCACCTTCATGAACTTCAGCCAATTTATCATGTAAAACATATTACAATTTTCACACAATATCTATATCATCTTAAACTTATATATATGTCATCTTAAATTTTGCATAATATATACTTACAATCTGATTGGCACATTCTCGAGTAACTTCATCAAAGTATTCATTATTCTTTCCTTTTCTTGCTTCTTTCCATAAAGTCGCCCGATAAGAAGGGTCATTCGATAGGTTCTATATGAACATATATATTTAATTAGCATAAACATATTAGAATAAAAGATTTAATTTAAGTCGAATAACTCACTAATTCTTGGGCAAGATTCGCATAGCCCTTCCGAGAAATGTGGTGATTATATACACATTTCACACGTCTTTCTTTTTTGAACACGATGATTTTCTGTACAACAAATCTAGTTGAAGTTACCTATCAAAACAATGATAATGTTGACATGTAATTTATTGTGAATGACTTACCTCCCATTCTTCACTCAATCGTTCATTGACGAACGATGTCCAATGATCTTGCTCTATATGAGAATATTGTTGGGGTGGAAATTGCAAGACCGAGGGTTCATCCTTAAATGGAAGTATGAACTTTTGAGTCAACGTTGTCTTGAAAGTCCGAAACTTCCTAGATGCAGACATTAGTATACAATGTTTGGACTTAGAGTCCACATTGAACGACATCTGCACAATGAAAAAAGTAGTTAAACAATAAACTAATAAACTACTATGCACATGAATTAAAAGTTTAGAAAACATACCGCTACACAATAAAAAAGTTTGTCTTTTAAATGGTTTGGAACTTTTTTCCAAGAATCATACGTTATAGGAATTTGTTGTCGAACACAAACTTCTATATAACTCTGCATCTTCTTTGCTCCAGATCCAACCGGTTGTCCATGTTCATTATAATCGATGGTCAACCGTTGCCCAGATGTCCTTATTTGTGCCAACTCAGACATTGTAGTTGGGCCACGTGGTATACTTATTCTACTATGTTTTTGTGGGATCATATTTCTATCATCCTCGCTGCTACTTGTTGAAGTTTCCATGTCAATCTGCACAAAAAAAAAAAAAAAAAACATTACTCACACAAAAAACATATAATCTTAATATTTAAATACATATAACCATAGTAAATGACATACCATGTTTAATACATTATTTATCAACCCATCGACCCTCACAATCATGTCTAATGTATGTGGATGTTGTATCATCAATCTCAGTAAATGTATCAACATTGGGCATTCTTTGCATACCTCCATAACCACACTCTTGTAGCATATCTCCTATTTCATCTTCATAAAAATCATCCTCAATTGTTCGTTGTGGAGATGTTAAAACAATTGACCAACTCGAATTTGCGGGGTCTTTTACATAGAACACTTGTTTTGCTTGAGAGGCTAAAATAAATGGGTCTGATTTATGTCCAATACGATTGAGGTCCACAATAGTAAACCCAAACTCGTCTGTTTTGACTCCAGTTCTATTCTCAACCCAATTACATTTGAATAAAATAAATGATAATCCATGATAGTCAAGCTCCCATATTTCTTGTATTACACCATAAAAGGTCATATCTGACATGACGGGCCTTTTATCCTTAGCACTAGAGACTTGCATTGTGGTAGCCGTTATACTAACTCCACTATTTTGAACCCTCCTAACATCATCGCGATTCTTTGTGTGATAGTAGTAACCATTGACCACATAACCAGAATATTTTGCCACAGTTGGACAAGGTCCATTAGCTATCCATCTCAAAGAAGGCGATATGGAAATTTTTAGTAGTAGTTAACATTTAATTATACATCAAATATAGGTCTCTAGAGATTACCCGTGTGGACAACCACCGACTGAATGTACGATTATGCTCTTCTTGAAGCCACTTTCTACTTTTATTTTTACCAGAATTGAGCTTAGACAAAATATCATATGTTGCCTATTATAAATGACAAAGTTAGTAGATTATTGAATAATCAAGTAACCTAAAACAAGAATAAGATGAAGATCTACATACTCGATGTAAGGAAGCACATCATTTACATTTTAAAGGACATAAAGATGAGCTTGATCTAACTCATCCTTACTCGATCTGATAAAAGAAGCAGCTGATAATGCTCTATCAATGTTTGAATTCGCTTTCTTTGTTGATGAGTTTAGCCCAATAGAATTAACACCAAATACGAATTCAAAACAAAACTCTATAGTCTCTTCAATAATATAATTTTCTCCAACACAGCCTTCTGGTTGATTTTTATTTCGTACATAAGTTTTCAACACTTTCATGTATCGTTCAAAAGGATACATCCACCTCAAATAAACAGGTCCACAAAACTCAACTTCTCTTACGAGATGCACTACAAGGTGTACCATTAATTGTGAAGAATGATGGAGGAAAATACTTCTCTAAGAGGCATAGAGTGACAACGATATCCTCTTGCATACCCTTTAACTGAGATGAATCGATCGCCTTGCAACATATAGCATTAAAGAAGAAGCATAGGCGAGTAATTGCAAGTCTTACAAGTTTGGGTAAAATATCACGAATGGCTACCGGTAATAATTGTTGGATAAGAACGTGATGGTCATGCGACTTAAGTCCGTAAAGTTTCAAATCTGTGAGCGACACTAAACTTTGAATGTTCGATGAATAGCCTTCAGGTACTTTAATTTCTGATAGTACCTTACAAAAGCTCAATTTCTCAGCTCGTGTTAATGTATAACATGTGGGAGGTAAAAAGTCTTTTTTCTCTTCTATTTGAGAGGCTAACTCTGATCTAATGTTCAGTTCCACCAAATCTAATCGAGTCTTTATTCCATCCTTTGTTTTACTAGGAATATCAAGCAATGAGCCAATAAGATTTGCACATACATTCTTTTCAATGTGCATCACGTCTAAACAATGTCACACGTCAAGATACTTCTAGTATTCTAACTCGAAAAGAATAGATTTTTTCTTCCAATAAGTTGAAGTGCTATCTCCATTGTTCTTTTATTTGATACTTTCTTACCAAATGAATATTGATACTTGTTTCTGCAAGTATTTTTTTCCTACTCAATGGTTATGGACCAAATTCTAATTCTTGTGCGCCATTAAAAGCTTTCTTTTGTTTCCTATATGGATGATGGCGGGGTAGAAACTTGCGATGCCCGAGATATGCCATCCTCTTCCCTTTTGGTAAATAAGTGGATGAAGTATTCTCTCCACAAATTGGACATGCATGATATCCTTTAACTGTACAACCGTACAAGTTACCATACGCAAGAAAATCATTAATAGTCCATACTAAAATGGCTTTAAGCATGAAACGTTGTTCTTCATATGCATCGTAACATTCTACCCCATCTTTCCAAAGTTTTTTCAAGTCATCTACTAATGGAGCTAAATAAACATCTATGGCATTTCCCCGTTGTTTAGGACCAGATATTAGTGCAGTCAACATAAAAAATTTTCGCTTCATGCACAACCATGGAGGTAGATTGTACGTCACTAACATCACTGGCCAACAACTATATCTACTACTAAGATCTCCATGTGGATTTACCTCATCTGTCGAAAGAGCAAGACAAAGATTTCTAGGTTCTGACCCAAACTCTGGCCACAAATTGTCTATTTTTTCCCACGATAGGGCATCTTTGGGATGTTTTAATAAACCATCTGTTTCTTTTTTTTTTTTTAAGCATGCCACGTCAATAAACTTGCTGTTTCTTTACTTCGAAACATTCTTTCAAATCTTGGAATTGGGGGGAAATACCACATGAATTTTGCTGGGATATTCTTAGTCCTTTCGTTTAAATTTTTTTGAAGCTTCCATCTTGACGTACCACAAATGAGGCATACATTTGCATTAGAGAGTTCTTTTCTAAACAAGCAACAATCATTTCTACATGCATGAAGCTTCTCGTACTTCATTCCAAGAGTACCCAACATCTTTTTTGCTTCATAAGTAGAAGTTAGAATTTCATTAGGACTAGGTAATATGTCATGAATTAATTCCAACAACTCAGTGAAACTCTTATCGCTCCATCCAAATTTAGCTTTTAAATTATATAACTTTACCAATGTAGATATTTTGGAAAAAGTTTTACAATTTGGGTACAATGGTTTCTTCGCATCATCTAATAATTCTTCAAAATTATCGGATTTTCCACTAAAATAGTTATTGTATGCAGCCTCAAACATTCCAATTGTGTCATCAACATCAACATCATCCTCATCAACTTCGTCTCTTTCACTAGTAGACACATTTTCATTGTTTCTCTTAATCGGTAATGATTCACCATGAAAAATCCATGTCTGATAACTTTGATCTATACCATTAAAAAATAAGTGTTCTCTTATTTTGTTCACATCTAGAGTCTTTGCATTAACACACTTCAAACATGGACAACTCATGACATTCGGTATATTTGAATGTTGTAGACCATTTTTAATAAACATCTCGACCCCTAAACCATACTCAGCTGACATTCTATTCATTTTCATCCATGACTTATCCATGATTGTAAAATATGCAACTTAATCTACAAAAAATAATAATAAAAAATAACAAGGAAAAATTTAAAAGCATAAAATTATGATTGTAAAATATGCAACATCAACAAATTTAGAACAAATAGACTTTTAAGATAAGCATCTTATAAATATTACCTTGTCCTTGTTATTAATGTTGTTATGAAGTCCTTTTTGTGTTGGGTGCACCTTCTCCACTTGTCAACCTTCTTAAAACACGTCCAATGCAATCTTCCTATCTTCCTTCCAAATCCCCAAGAATCAAAATTTAGCCTTACACGTCAAACTTGAACCTAACAAATGAAAAACTTCACTCAAAATCAAGTATTGAATCCAAACAAATATCACAATAAACCGTGTCCTTAGACTGTGTTTTGTATGAGTCAATATCAAGGACTCAGTTCTATCGATGAAAAGAAAAGCCAAAAAAACAAAAACTCAGCAAAGTTCAAAATTCCATCAATCCAAACAAATATCACAATAAACCGTGTCCTTAGAGTTAGACTCTTTCTATAAATACTTCAAGAAAAGCTAACAATGAATACAAAACAACGATAACTAGCATGAGAAGCAACATGATGTAGTCCCTAAACATCACAATGTATTAGTTCAAAAACATAACCAACAACATGTTTATTTGATGCAAAAGACAAATGCTTTTGGTCTAGCCAGTGGGCATACATCACAAGTAGTTGGCAAATATGAAACATTGTCCAAAACATACCATCCATGAGATAAGCTAGCCTTGCCAATTGTGGTCAAAGACGACTTGTCCTAAAGAACACAATTGTTACCATCAAATTTAATAGTAATAGTAATTGTTGTGTTAATGCACTGATGAAGCTGAGATTGAAAGCAAAAGCTAGAATATACAAAACATCAGTCAAGACAATATGTGTAATGAGACAAACATCCCCAACAAAATCCACGTGACATGAGAACCATTAGGCAGAGAAACAGAAACCCCAACAAAATCCACCTGAGATTGAAACCACCAGACGAACGATGAAGTTTACGGTGACATGAGAACCATGAGTTTAACCCAACAAAATCCAGACAAAACCACCAGAGAAACAGATTTGTACCCATGGAGGCAGATGACCGGTGACATGAGAACTATGAGTTTAGCCCAACAAAATCCAACAAAATCCAAACAAAACCACCAGAGAAACAAATTTGTACCCACGGAGACGGACGACAAACTTGATGGAGATTGATGGGCGGATGGACGATGAAGGAGATCGACGGACGGGCGAACGACGGTGAAGGAGATCGACGGACGGGCGAACGACGGTGAAGAAGATCGGCGGACACGGGTGAACGATCGATAGGGTTTGGGTAAGAGAGAAGAAGGTGACGTGCGAAGAAGGGTTAGCGTAAATCAGATATAGGGTTTTATTTTTTAATAAAATAAGAAAAAAAAATTACACCTTTAATGTCGGTTTAAAACCGACATTAAAGATCCGTTTTTTTTAAAACCGACATTATACATCCGATTTCACTTTTTCCAACCAACATTAAAGCCCAAATTTCTTCTAGTGTAACGACATATTTTAACTATTAAAACAAGTGGTTAACCTATATGAGCATGCAACTGTTCTTTGTTATGGATTTTAAATGTCTTAACCCAATTTTATAACAACTTACAAAATTTTAGACATGCTAAACATCCACAACAAACATCAAAGGTATTCAATATTTAATATAACACTTATATTAAATAAAAGAAACCCTAAACATGCATACTATATATTGGTGATAGATGATCTACGGTTTATTTTAATAGAGGTATGTCCTCCCATTCCTGGCTCAAATGCAAACCGAACTATTCAGGATGCATACGATAGATGGATCAGGGCTAATGACAAAGCCCATGCCTATATCCTTGCCAGCATATCTGATGTTTTGGCGAAGAAACACGAGAGTTAGGTACTGCCAAAGAGATTATGGAATCTCTATGTGGGATGTTTGGACAACCATCCTTCTCCTTGAGGCATGATGCTATTAAATACGTTTACAACTGCCGTATGAAAGAAGAGGCCTCTGTTAGAGAACATGTCTTGGACATGATGGTCTATTTCAATGTGGCAAAAGTAAATGGGGTTGTTATTGATGAGAAAAGTCAAGTTGGTTTTATTCTAGAATCTCTTCCGAAGAGTTTTCTGTAGTTCTGCATGAACGTGCTTATGAATAAAATAGAATATAACTTGACTACTCTACTCAATGAAATACAGGCTTACCAGACTATGATGAGAGCATCTAGAACCGAAAGTAAATGTTACTACCGTTGAGAAGAGAGGAACGCCCTCCAAAAAGCCTGATATTGCTTCTTCTTCATAGACTAAGAGTATTCCGATTAAGAAGAACAAGGGAAAAGGGAAGATGAAACCCGCTGGTAGAAGAGGCAAGACTAATGCCAAAAATAAAGGAAAATATTTCCACTGCAATGAAGAAGGGCACTGGAAGAGAAATTGCCCTCAGTACCTTGCGGAGAAGAGAGCAGAGAAAGCAAAACAGGGAAACTAATTCCTAAGGATTGCTTGCTATTATACTTCAATTGACCAGTGAGAGATGTTGCTGTCTGAAGATAATCTTATCTGCTTTTGTTATTATAATAAAAGTTATTTTTTCTTCTTGAAAAGAACAAATTGTATAAATTTTTGTTGTAAATGAAATGTTCATTAGCAAAAGTTATGTTTGTTCTATTGCAAAACAACTTCTATTAGAAGCAACCTAGTTAAAAGCCATTTGCAAATATTTAAATATTTAAAATGGCTAGAAATCAATAAAGGCAAGGAGTTTTTTAACCTAAGTGATAAGTTTAGAACACTTGAAAAGTTCAAAGTGTACGAAACTTGTTAGGTAAAATAAAATCGATCAATTCTCTTTTCTAGGCTCATTGATATTGAATCAATTGAACACACTTCTAATACTTGTTCTGCTTTTGGAAGACCCTGCGTTGTATCACCAGATCGTGATTTTTCATATATAAATGTAATTAAGGTATCTTCTTCGTAAAGGATTTCGCCATAATGGTGATGAACAGTTGCTCCTAAAGTGGCCAAATAAGGCTAGCTGATCTTATTACTACAGAATCAACTTGAACAATTATAATTTGACCCGATTTTAGGTGTGATCTATTTTTGGTCATACATACATTTTCAAAAAAAAAAAAAAAAAAAACTGTCCAAGGTTAATTCTTTACGGAAACAATATTATTTCTAGTGCTATTATCTCTACTTCTGCAGCTATCGGTTTGCACTGTTACCCAATTTGGGAAGCAGCTTCCGTTGATGAATAGTTATACAATGGTGGTCCTTATGAGCTAATTGTTCTACACTTTTTACTTGGTGTAGCATATTACATGGGTTGAGAGTGGGAACTTAATTTCCATCTGGGTATGCGTCCTTAGATTGCTATTACATATTCAGCTCCTGTTGTAGCTGCTATTGCTGTTTTCTTGATCTACCCAATTGGTCAAGGAATCTTTTTTGACAGTATGCCTCTAGGAATCTCTAGTACTTTCAACTGCATGATTGTATTCCAGGCTGAGCACAACATCCTTAAGCACCCATTCCACATGTTAGGTGTAGCTGGTGTATTTGGTGGCTCCTTATTCAGTGCTATGCATGGTTCCTTGGTAACTTCTAGTTTGTTAAGGGAAACCACAGAAAATGAATATGCTAATGAAGGTTACAGATTCGGTCAAGAGGAAGAAACTCATAATATCGTAGCTGCTCATGGTTATTTTGGCCGATTGATCTTCCAATATACTAATTTCAACAACTCTCGTTCGTTACATTTCTTCCTAGTTGCTTGGCCTGTAGTAGGTATCTGGTTCACCGCTTTAGGTATTAGTACTATGACTTTCAACTTAAATGGTTTCAATTTCAACCAATCTGTAGTTGATAGTCAAGGTCATGTAATTAATACCTGGACTGATATTATTAACCGTGCTAATCTTGATATGGAAGTTATGCATGAATGTAACGCTCACAACTTCCCTCTAGACCTAGCTGTTGTTGAAGTTCCATCTATCAATGGATAAGACTTTTGTCTTAGTGTATATGAGTTCTCAAAAGTAAAGGAGCAATAACCAATTTCTTGTTTTCTCAAGAGGATTGGTATTGCTCCTTTATTATTAATAAATTTTACATAACTTACTTCGATTAGATCAAAATATAGAAAGTTTGAGATTTCTAGGACTATTTGATAGAACATGAAATCTAGTGAAAACTTTGTACATTGAGTTGCCTTAATTGTTTTTTGAACATCATTCCAATTTAAGGTATTTCTGAAATCCATATGAGATATGAAGAACTCATAAAAGTTATTTATGATATGTAAAAGTTGTTTACATAGATTAGAAATCTGAAGAGATCGATATAAGTGTTAATATAGAACCCTTAAAAGTTGGAATATTGTTCCAAATCACCACATATTATTTGTTTCTGTAAAGGCTTGCATATGTCAATAAAGAGTTATTGATTCAATTGACACTGTAAACAAAAATTGTTTCAGACAGGTCAAATGTGTTTTACTCAAAGAGTTAAGAGTATCTCGATGTAGTGGAAGGAATGTATGACTTCCTAGCCATTATTGAGAAATAAGTGTTGTGAAAAATAAGAAGTCTATTGTACACTAACATGTTTACAGCGATTCTCTCGGCTAAAGTATTTGAGAATCTCCTAGTAAGACTAGGATTACCAGGTATTTAACCTAGGGCAAGTGGGAGAAAAACTGGGTATGTTATATTGAATGGTAAACCATGGGTATGTGATGCCCTAGTTTAATGTATTTCTCTGTAAAACTCAAAGCTTCAGTATTATATATTCAGATATATATGTTACCACTGGAGTTTTAGTCCAAGTGAGAGTTTTTTAGGTTTTATGTCCTAAAACTCATAGTTTGTAAACAATAAATCTTATTCTGAAAGTTCAATAAGTTGTTATTGAATATATGAATTGCTTATTTCGTTTTAGAAATAAATCCAATAAGCTAAAAGATCCATGACTATTACATGAGCAATTAAACATTATGTGGAGACATAAAAGTGGATCAGGTTCGAGTAAATAGTCAAAATGCTCTATAGTATATGAATAAGGTTGGGTGTCTTATTCTGGTAACACTATTGGATGCAGCCCACTCTATAGTTGTTACAAGAAGTTGTAAAGTGCTACAAACGATGTGATCTTAATTCGTACATGTGATGACATAAGAAGTGGGGGCGTCTTATGCAATGAGTTTGTACAAGATCGGACCACGAAATTAGTCACTTTTACTTTATAACGTGGTTTACTGTTTAAGACTGACTATTTCAAAGCCATGACCTAGGTAACTTGACCTTAATTCTGAGCTAACTATGGACTTCTGTTTATTTGGGATTATCCTTAGATTTGGATAGATGAGGGTTGGCTCAACGACGTCGACTCAATAAATCTCCATTTCAAGATTAAGACCGAGTAGATAGCTGGGGACATAAGGTGCAAGATGGAATTCACTTCTACCCACTTTTAGGGATAGTAGAGAGGTTGTTCCCTTAAATGCTTACTTCGAGTCTTAAACAAGGAGCCCCAACCTCTCATTGGCCTGAGAGAGACTCGGTTTGTACATTGGATCACAAACCAATTGTTCATTAGAGTATCAGTGGGACTTAAGGAATAAGAGGACTATCGGGGGTAAAACAGCCATTTGACCCAGTCGTTATTACAAACCACCTGTGAAGGGTTAACTTACTAATCATGATTATATTGAGTGGACATAATATATCTACAGTGAGGGGAGTGCAACTCTGGGCTTTAGTGGAGTGATCCAATAGTTAACGAATGAGGGTTAATTCAGTGTAAAGACTTTTGCCAATTAGTCTCAAATCGTTGGAGCCCATGATCTGTAGGTCCACGAGGTCTCCCTACTAGCTCATAAATGGATTAGCCTTAGAGTAGCGTGATAAGTAAATTTGAAACGTTCAAATTATAATTAAGAGAATTAGTAATTATATGTGATATAATTACACGTTTAATTTTGGAATAAAACGAAATTAGAGAATCAATTAATATTTAAATATGATTTAAATATTAAATTCATGATGGTGGAATTAGTGTCAAATTAATTTAATATTTGATATTGAATTAATTAGAATTAATTAAATTGTTTAATTAATTATTTATCATTAATTTTATTAGAAAATTAATTAATGAATTAATTTTGTAAAATTAAAAAAAATTTCAAATTTGAAAACAAAAATTGATTTTGGAAATCAATTAGTAAAAACAAATTGAAGAAAAGATGGAAATTGGAAAATCCCAAAAGTGGGATTTCTCCACTTTATGAAGGAAATAAAACACAAGAATTTCCATGAGCAACAGAAGGGATCATTCCAAATTCCATTCGAATTGAACACAATCAATCATAGTGTTAAAATGAAAACTAACAGGTCATGCACAACTAGAAATTATAGCATGCTATAGGATGATACAAGGGATAAAGGATGCATACCTTCGAAGAACCATTCTTCACGAAACCCTCGATCAATCTACAAGCGTCCAAGACAGTAGCACTCGAATGCAACGATCGATACAGCAAACGAACACGAACACATCGAACGGACAACAGCTTCTCGAACCCAATCGAGTCAAACTTGACCCATGAACTGAGTGAGGACACCACCACAAAGGTTACCTTGGTATTCTCGGTGTGAAAATCCAGGAGTTGTGGGCTCTGTATGATCTTGGCTTCAGGAAGAGACTGGAGGTCTACGATCGAGCAAGTAGGAGATAAGACGCTGTCTATCGTATAGACGATGAACTCAATCGTTTAGTAAACGACAGCCTATCGTATACACTTAGCCACTCGATCGTGTAGCTACGATCAGCTAAATGACTATCGTATAGTCAAAGGTAAGCGATCATTTAGTCTCTGCACAACTATTGCTTGGTGAAACTCTTTCACTTGATAGCTTGTCTCTGTGAGCTCTTTCCAAATCAAGTAAGTTCTAATTTTAGGAAAACAATTTTCCTTTTATCTCATGGTTACCCTAAAACCGCCAATAACCTCCTACTCAATTGGTTATTAGAGAAAAAGAAATTAATTATCATACAGTTAATATTATAAATAAATATGATAACCAACTTATCATATTATATTTATAACCTATAGTTTTAATATTTCATCTCATGAAATATACAAACCATAGTTCTTTTTCTATTTTATGGTACTTAATGTAAATCATATTTACATTTATCCTCCACTTGATGTATCTCATACATTACATCAATTATATCATATATAATTGATTTTCCTCTTATTAATTTGAACACTTCAAATTAACTCCAAGAACTGATTCTCAACTTGAACCCATTGAGCAAACAAAGGGACCTTGTAGACCTGTAGCTTGAAGCTCTAATGGTACGTGAATAACTGACTAAACTCTTTAGTCACGAGATCCACCATCTGTTAACTGTCGGGCACTCCACTAAAGACCAACAATGATGCTTGATTTTATGAAATGAAATTATGGATGATATGCGATGATGAGATTGTATTGAGCACTCAAGTTTCCTCAGCGAAATCCAAGTGTAAACCCCACTGAGTTTCCTGGTAAGTCTAGGGTCGAACTCAGGGACTTGGGAAAATAGGTTGCATTGGTAGTTTTTAGGAAAACTTTGTGGTAACCAAATTAATAAATAGTTGTTAAGGTTGTTGTTTGCAATGATAAAAAAATAACAAATGCGGCGGATTTAAGAAAAGTCAATTGTGTGATAGATGCACTGAGTAAGCGAATGAACGGGTTGAGAAGTCTCTAGCTAGCATTACTTGGGAATGTGTCAGACTATGCGATCATGCTACAACCATGAACAACAAGTCATTTTCCAATGCCAATGCGATGCTCCTAAGTCTAGGACGCAGGTGTTGAATGCAAAAGTCTCCATAGAGCTTATTCCTAAGTCTCTACTCTTTTCCTATGTGATGATGCAACGTGCATACAGGCAGGGTGACCGCATACAATCATATCCTATCTCTAAGATGCATGCGATGCGTTAATAACAAATAGTGCATATTCCTAAGCTCCTATCTCTTGATTATGCGTTCTAATCTGACTCTCTCGAGCCTAGATTCTGACCTGACCTTCCCAAGCTTAGATCCTATCCTTAGTCTACCTTCTCGAGTATCTATAATGGACGAATGAAGCATACATAATACAAGATAATCGCATAGAATGAAGACTCCCTAGTTGTGCTAGCTAAATGCTTTTTAACCCATTCAACAGATTTAGTTACTCATGCGTAAATAACAGAGAGTGAACAAATATAGAGAAGTAAATTCCATTTCGATAAATGAGTTGAGTACAAAATAACAATGGAAGATGAAGGTATAGAGAGTCTGGTAGCAATTCCTTGCTGACCGAGGCTTTTACACTGTCAATCTCTATTCGGTTCAAAAGATATTCCTACTTCCGCAGGCGTCGGCCCTCTCTCTGTTCTTGAAGCTTCCGACACTCTCCGAAGCTTACCGGAACGATCTGTCAGCACAACCTTCCTCTCTCGCGTCTGCCTTAAAATGAAAGGAAAACTATGAACAAAGACGTGCGATCCGAACGTATGAATTTTCGAACCCCTTTTTTGAAGGTTGCCTTTGATATTTATAGAACATCCAGGGTGAATGGAAGCTTCTCTCTCATGATTGCACAGATGGGGCGACTTTAATTCCCTGACTGATATGCCGAATATTTGTCAACGAAAAGCTGATTGTATTTGTTATCGTTAGCGGCTATCAATTTAATTTGGATTCGACTGTCATCAACTTTCTGTCCCATCGCGATTAATTAACCTTTCACCCAGATGTGCCCACCATGTTGCACCGACCAAGTTGCGATAGTCCTTCTTGAGCAAATGTTTGCGAACACAATCACCGCAAAACCTTGCGGTAATGCTGCGCTCGACCAATGATTTCCTATGATCGTAATTTCCGCCTTGCGTCAACACATATTCTACAAAAAAAAAAAAAATACAAAAATCAATTGTTCCTCTGCGATGAATGCATGCGACTGCAATATTATGAAATTGATGCTTAATGGACGTAATTTAACATGTTTTATCAATGCAAGCCAACATTGTTTAAGAACTTAGCACTATGATAACGTGCATTTCTGCCTGTTATCACACCCCCAAATTTAAACAATGCTTGTCCTCAAGCATAGGCTAAAGATTTCCTTTAACAAGTCGACCACAAAGTTCTTTTCCTAGATTTCTCAAGGATACTTCATTCAATTTCTATATACCAAAATTTCCTTAAGTCTTATTCAAGTCTCTTATTAAGATATTTCTAAGACCTAGGGACTGCAAGTTTAACCTTCAAAAGAACTTTACTAAATTTCGGAACATCGCATGATTTATTTCAAAAAGAAAATTTTCCATCGGGGTATCAAATGATTTTATCCTTGCATATTTCTTGACATTGTTATTATTATTATTTTTTTTTCTAACCTTGCGCTGATCCAAGTGCTTTGCCTTCGTTTTGGCTTGCCCCCACGTGTGTCATGCAGACATCCAATTTCGAGCAATGCGCTCTTTCTCAGACTAAACTCATACCTACTTGGCAGCGGAGTTGCGGTCATTTATTTATGCGTTGATCCTGGTGACTTACTTTCATTTTGGTTTGTCCCCACGTGTGTCATGCGGACATCCAACTACGAGTAAGTGCCCTTCACAACTTAACTCTTATTAACATAGGTTTTCCCCTTGCGTTGATAGTGGAGTTGTTATTTTCTTCTTCATATATATATATATATATTCAAAATAGCAAAGTAATACCTCAACCCCAAATTTAAAATGCGGCAATGTCCTCATTGCCAAAAGATTAAAATAAGTCATGCGATGTTCTTAGAATGCTTCGTAAAGAGAATTTGAAAGAAAGCTAGCAAATCTCTAACTTCTAGAAATATTTCATGAGGTGACTATCTTAAAGTTAAGTTGACTCTAGTATATACGAAAGAAATAGAAGCATGTTTTTCATCATTGAAATCATAATTGGCAAAGAGACAACATGCGGTGACTTACTAAGTTTATCGATATTAAATGATTGCGGTAATCAAAGAGGATGCGATGATAAAATGTGTAAAACTAAAATGCGATGTGATAGCGCAAAATTTGAAATAAAGTGAAGGAAGAATACAACTCCCAAATTTGCGTTGTCGCCCGCATTGTGTATTGATGCATCCTTCTTTGCGGCCATCATTCTTCTTTGGATTGCGGTGACATAATAGGATAAGTGGCTTCTTCGTGTGACATCTCCGCAATCCTGTGCCTCAATCGCTGTAAGAAAACAGTGAGAGGGTCAAATGATTTTATAAAAAACATGTTTTTATTTTATTTATTTATTTATTTTTTTTTAGAATAAGAATAGATAAAGTTGAAAAGATATGGTGTAATGAAAATTCAGAGTAGTAGAGAAAAGTTGTTCCATGGTTCCCAAAACTTACGTCCCTGATGAATTTCAATTGTCTGATAGCGCAGAGACCACCTACTTCCTTCTTCATTCAAGGTTTCTTAGTTCCACGAACTCGACTTGGCGATGCTAGCCTTCTCCATGATACGCTTTTACTCGTTGCCCATTAACTTTAAACATACGGCTCCCATCTTTGGTAACCAGCTCCACCGCACCATGTTGGAATATTTCTTTAATGATGAATGGTCCGGACCAACGTGATTTTAACTTGCCAGGAAAGAGCCGTAGTCTTGAATTGAAGAGCAAGACCTTTTTCCTAAATTGGAGGTTCTTACCGTATATGTGTTTGTCATGCTAGCGCTTGGCGCGCTCCTTGTAAATCTTCGCGTTCTCATATGCGTTAATCCTTCATTCTTCTAGCTCGACCAGTTGCATTGCATTTTTTGTGCTTCTCCTGCTTTCTTCAAATCAAAGTTTAGCTTCTTTACCGGCCATAGTGACTTATATTCTAGCTCCAGAGGCAAATGACACGCCTTACCAAATACCAACGCATATGGGGACATACCTATGGGTGTTTTAAATGCAGTCCGTTATTCCCACAATGTGTCATCAAGCTTTGTTGCCCAATATTTTCGCGTAGGCTTTACTACCTTCTCAAGTATCAACTTAATTTCTCGATCGGACACCTTGGCCTGACCATTCGTCTGCGGATGGTATGCGGTGGCCACCTTGTGGAGAATGTTGTATTTGCGCAGCAACTCCTTAACAGTATGATTGAAAAAGTGAGACCCTTCATCACTTATGATGGCACGTGGGGTGCTAAAACGAGTGAAAATATTTTTCTTTAGAAATTGGGAGACTACTGCCACATCACTTGTGGCGCATGCCATTGCCTCTACCCACTTGGATACATAATCGACGACTAATAAAATATAATGTTTACCATTCGAGGGAGGGAATGGTCCCATGAAATCAATACCCCACAAGTCGAACAATTCAAGCTCCAAGATGGTGTTCCTTGGCATTGCATGTTTCCATGAAAAATTACCTGTGTGTTGGCACCGATCATACTTCATGGCATAGTCAGTTGCATCCTTAAACAATGTAGGCCAAAAGAATCCACTCTGTAAACCTTAACTGCGGTTGTCCTCCAAAGTGCCCACCATATGGTGAGTCGTGACATTGCGATAATATGCGTTGTTGAGCAGTATTTCGTATGCATAATCGCAAAATCTGGTCTACCCATCTTTTATACAGATTTGGCTCATCCCAATAATAATGTCTGCATTCATGTTTGAGCTTCCTCTATTGGTGGTAGGTGTAATCTTCAGAAAATTGCTCGCAAGCTAGATAATTGACTATGTCTGCATACCAAGGCAATTCTTCAATATGGAATAGCTTCTCATCCGGGAACACCGTACTCACCTCAGACTCACTGCGGTCAACTTCAGGGTTCTCAATCTAGACAAGTGATCCGCAACTTGGTTCTCTGTCCCCTTTCGGTAAATTATTTCTATGTCAAATTCTTGAAGAAGGAGAACCCATCTGATCAACCTCGGCTTTGCGTCCTTCTTTGTCATTAAGTACTTTCTTGCTGAGTGATCAGTGTGGATGAGTACCTTTGTCCCCAACAGATATGCTCGAAATTTTTCCAATGCAAAAATTACCGCAAGAAGCTCTTTCTCTGTGGTGGTATAATTTGTCTGAAGAATTTAATGGTTTACTCGCAAATGCGATGGGATGCAAGATTGTTTTCTCTTTTGTGCCAAGACTGCTCCCATCGCATACTCGCTTTCATCGTACATTATTTCAAAAGGAAGTGTCCAATCAGGTGCAATTAATACGGGTGCGGTAATCAGCGTATTCTTCAAAACTCTAAATGCATTGAGGCAGTTGTTGTCAAAATCAAATTTTCTGTCAGCCTCTAACAACAAACTCAGTGGTCGTGCTATTTTAGAAAAGTCTTTGACAAAGCGTCTGTAGAATCCAGCGTGCCCTAAGAATCTTCATACAGCCTTCACGCTTGTTAGAGGTGGAAGTTTTTCAATTGCTTCGATTTTTGCTTTGTCCACCTCCAATCCTTCCCGAGAAACCTTGTGTCCTAACACTATGCCCTCCTTCACCACGATATGGCATTTTTTCCAGTTAAGCACCATATTTGTCTCTTCGTATCTCTTCAGTATCTTCTCTAAGTTGGCTAGACAGACTTCATAAGTGTTCCCATATACAGAGAAGTCGTCCATAAAGATTTCGACAGAGTCCTTAAGATAGTCTGAAAAGATGGCCATCATGTACCTTTGGAATGTGCTTGGCACATTGCAGAGGTCGAACGGCATGCGGCGAAAAGCAAAGGTCCCATATGGGTAGGTGAATGTGGTCTTGTCTTGGACTTCTGGAGCTATCATAATCTGGTTGTACACGACATAACCATCTAGAAAGCAGTAAAAGTCATTTCCATCTAAACGGTCTAGCATTTGATCAATGAATGGCAGGGGGAAATGATCTTTCTTTGTGGCCGCTTTCAGCTTACGGTAGTCCATGAAAATGCGCCACCCTGTGACGATCCTTTGCGGTATTAGTTCATTTTTTTCGTTCGGGACTACCGTCATGCCACCCTTTTTCGGCATACACTGCACGGGGCTGACCCACGTGCTATCTGCTATAGGATAGATAATGCCCGCATCTAACCATTTAATGATCTTCTTTTTAACGACCTCTTTCATTGCAGGGTTGAGTCTGCGCTGATGTTCAATCGTTGCTTTGTGGTCCTCTTCAAGACGAATGCGGTGCATATAGTACACTGGGCTAATTCCTCTAATGTCAGCGATCGTCTAGCCAATTGCTTGCACATGCTTCCTCAGAATGCTCATCAACGCATTCTCTTGATCTTCGTTAAGCTCAGAGGAAATAATAACTGGTAGCTTCTCATTCTGCCCCAAAAATGTGTACTTTAAATGGGTCGGTAGGGTCTTTAATTCCAGTGTTGGTGGTTCTACTAGGGATGGTTGCGTTGTTTTTCTTTCTTTTTTTTCTATTGGATCTTCTTCTTGGTCTACGATCATCTCTTCTTCCTTGCTTTTTTTTGTTATGATCGCATTGTAGGCAGCAATGGATGCGCTGACATCCTCTTCTTCATTTTCTTCATTAAACTTTTCTTCTTCAATCAAATTCTAGTCATCATCTGAGTGATGTAGGTCTTCATCCGAAAACTTCATGACACGAATTATGTTGAACTTGAGCTTCTGTCCATTGATGCTCAAAGTGATCTCCCTTTTATGCACATCAATCTAGGCGCGACCTATTGATAAAAATGGTCGGCCTAAGATGATGGGCACATCTTTGTCGGCCTCGTAATCCAATATAATGAAGTCGGCTGGTAGGATAAATTTTTCAATGGTGATCAGCACATCCTTCACCTTTCCCTCTGGATGTACCAGAGATCTATCGGCTAGTTGGAGAGTCACGGTTGTGGGTACAAGCTGCCCCACATTTAGTTGCTTAAAGATCGACAGAGGCATCAAATTTATACTGGCTCCAAAGTCACATAAGGCTTGCCCGATGTACAGTCTTCCTATGGAGCAAAGGATAGTAAAGCACCCAGGATCGCTCATCTTTGGTGGAATTATTGATTTTGAACTTTGTCTTAACGCCACCGTGGCAAACTTACTAGCTCTCCTCTTTTTGGTTACCATATCCTTTAGAAACTTTGCGTAGGCAGGTATTTCCTTAATCGCTTCACTAAATGGAATATTAATATGTAATTGCTTTAACATAGACAGAAAGCGTTGGTACTGTACCTCTTCATTCTTTTTCTTCCTTAGTCTCTGTGGGAAAGGGGGTAACTGCACTTTCATGGTCCCCGTCTCAGTTGACTTTGAGGTCGACGCAACCTCTGGTTCTATTGCTTCTTTTTCTCTTTCTTCTTCTTGCGTCACCACAATCTCAAGTTCTACCGCAATGGGAGCTGTTCAACTAAGCTCCTTCTTTTCTCCCTCCATAGTCTTCCCACTTCGCAATGTCATAACCTAACATTTCTCTTTACCTGATCCCCCTGGGTTGCATAAGAGTTCTGTTGAACTCGACAGAGCCCCTTGCGGTCTACTCTTTAGCTCACTCGCAATCTAACCCATCTATAAC
Source organism: Benincasa hispida (assembly GCF_027475165.1). NCBI lineage: Eukaryota > Viridiplantae > Streptophyta > Magnoliopsida > Cucurbitales > Cucurbitaceae > Benincasa > Benincasa hispida. Next base: position 48,883,845 of record NC_143489.1, on the reverse strand, counting down.
TCTAGATTGCGGATGGATGTAGCTTGACTTTGGAGCACAGTTTCGTTTTTCTCAATGTACTGCTTCAACAGGCTCTCCAATGAGGATGATTGTGGTAGTTGTGAGCTACTTGTTTGATTGCTCGTCTGACCGTTGTTGCGTGGGAAGAATCCTAGTGGCCATTCTTTCTGTGCCACAGATTGGAAGTTCTGTTGTTGATTCTTCCATGCAAAATTGAGGTAGTTTCTCCATCCGGGGTTGTAGGTATTCGAAAAGGGATTATTTTTTACAAAGTAAACGGACTGTGGATTTTGCAGGCATTCGTCCATCGTGTGCTCATCACCGCAAGTCGCACACCTTACGATGTTTTGACTGATTGCGTTGATTTGCCCATTTTGCGGTGTTGGGCTACTGATCGCAATTCCCTGAATTAAGTTCATCATTGCGGTCATTTGATTTTGTAGTGAAGCAATAGCACCATTACTTGCGTCATTGTCTTTGATTCTCAATCTCTGGTCACTCTCTCTCTAATCTTCGTGGTTCTTAGAGATGCGATCCAAGATATTCTTCGTCTCGTCATACATTTTATCAAGCAGACTGACAGCGGCTGCTGCATTGACAGCGATCTGCGAAGCGGGATTTAGACCATGATAAAACCATTGTGTGAACAATCCCTGACCAACCTCTTAAACCTCGCCCAGACATCGCTGAGCGATTCGTCCATGTCTTGTTCAAAATTTGTAATTAGTTTCCTTCGTCTGGCATTCTCAGAAGGTGGAAAATATTTCTTCATAAACTTCTCCATGACCTGTTCCCAAGGAGTGATCTCTCCCGGCTCGAGAGAATACGCCCATTTCCTTGCCTGATCACAGAGAGAAAATGGAAACAAAGTTAGTCGAACTTCTTTGGCAGAGATATTCGGGAACACAAAAGTATTGCAAATTTCTATAAAACTTCAGAGATGGGCATGCGGGTCCTCGCCACACTGGCTTTCGAATTGTCCTGCTATCTGGATCATATGCAGCATCACCGATTTCATTTCGAATCTGCTTCCATCGAGGGTAGGCCTCATGATTCCTGGAGCGAAATCATAGAGGTTTGGCAATGCATAATCCCTTATGGGTCTATTGCGATCGTTTGCCAGCAGGATTGAATTCGCCATGACGTTATTTTCGTTTGGTGCTCTGTTTCCAGGCTGCTTTGCCATCTCTTCTTTATCTGACTGTGGTTTTTGTTGGCGGTCTCTCAGTCTCTGTCTGAACGCTCTCATTCTCTGGGTCATAATTCGCCAGAGATTGAGAGTCTGCAAAGAATTCAAAAAAATTACCGTTAGCACACTATTTTGCTGAAGTCCCCGGCAACGGTGCCAAAAACTTGATGCTTGGTTTTATGAAGTGAAATTATGGATGATATGCGATGATGAGATTGCTTTGAGCACTCAAGTTTCCTCAGCGTAATCCAAGTGTAAACCCCACTGAGTTTCCTGGTAAGTCCAAGGTCGAACTCAGGGACTTGGGAAAATAGGTTGCGCTGGTAGTTTTTAGGAAAACTTTGCGGTAACCAAATTAATAAATAGTTGTTGAGGTTGTTGTTTGCGATGATAAAAAAATAACAAATGCGACGGATTTGAGAAAATTCAGTTGTGTGATAGATGCATTGAGTAAGCGGATGAACGGGTTAAGAAGGTCTCTAGCTAGCGTTAATTGGGAATGCATCAGACTATGCGATCATGCTACAACCATGCACAACAAGCCATTTTCCAATGCAAATGCGATGCTCCTAAGTCTAGGACGCATGTGAGAATGCAAAAGTGTCCATAGAGATTATTTCTAAGTATTTACTCTTTTCCTATGTGATGATGCAACATGCATACGGGCAAGGTGACCGCATACAATCATATCCTATCTCTAGGATGCATACGATACGTTAATAACAAATAGTGCTTATTCCTATGCTCCTATCTCTTGATTATGCATTCTAATCTGACTCTCCCGAGCCTAGATTCTGACTTGACCTTCCCAAGCCTAGATCCTGTCCTTAGACTACCCTCTCGAGTATCTCTAATAGACGAATGAAGCATACATAATACAAGATAATCGCATAGAATGAAGATTCCCTAGTTGTGCTAGGTAAATGCTTCTCAACCCATTCAACAGATTTAGCTACTCATGCATAAATAATAGAGAGTGGAAAAATATAGAGAAGTAAATTCCATTTTGATAAATGAGTTGAGTACAAAATAACAATGGAAGATGAAGGTATAGAGAGCCTGGTAGCAATTCCTTTCTGACCGAGGCTTTTACACTGTCAATCTCTATTCGGTTCAAAAGATATTCCTACTTCCGCAGGCGTCAGCCCTCTCTCTGTTCTTGAAGCTTTCAGCGCTCTCCTAAGCTTAACGGAATGATTTGTAAGCATAACCTTCCTCTCTCGCATCCGCCTTAAAACGAAAGGAAAACTATGAACAAAGACGTGCGATCCAAACGTATGAATTTTCGAACCCCTTTTTTGAAGGTTTCCTTTGGTATTTATAGAACATTCAGAGTGAACAACGACTTCTCTCTCATGATTGCACATATGGGACGACTTTAATTCCCTGACTGATGCGCCGAATATTTTTCACCGAAAAGCTGACTGTACTTGTTATCGTTAGCGGCTGTCAACTTAATTTGGATTCGACTGTCATCAGCTTTCTGTCCCATCACGATTAATTAGCCTTTCACCCAGATACGCCCATCATGTTGCGCCGACCAAGTTGCGACAATTCTTCTTGAACAAATGTTTGCGAACACGATCACCGCAAAGCCTTGCGGTAATGCTGCGCTCGACCAATGATTTCCTATGATCGCAATTTTTGCCTTGCCTCAACGCATATTCTACATAAAAATACAAAAATCAACTGTTCCTCTGCGATGAATGCATGCGACCGTAATATTATGAAATTGATGCTTAAAGGACGCAATTTAACATGTTTTATCAACGCATGCCAGCATTGTTTAAGAACTTAGCACTATGATAACATGCATTTCTGCACGTTATCACACACCTACACTCTTCATGTCCATATTAACCAATCAACATGTGATAACCCTTTACAGATTGCTCGTAAGTACAGTTGGGCCAATTTACCATTTTGCCCCTGTAGTTACATCTAACTTCTTAAGTACCACTGATTCCTTTAATGAACAATAAGTCATAGTCCAACTATGACTGGGTCCTCTCTTCCAAATAGAGGATGTGGCCACTATGTTTAAGGGAGCAATCTATCTACTTACCCTTGCTTCGGGGAAGGAGTGAATTCCATATTGTGTAACTGAGTTCCCAGCTCCCCAATCAGACAAATCCCCAAAAATGTAGGCTTGTTGAGTTGACAATCTGACTACTTTCACCCATACTAATCAAATGACTGCACATGTCACCTACGGTCATTTTAGTGAGATGTAAGTCACAATTATGAACGACGTTATATAAAGAGACGAATCATCTCGTGGTCCGATCTTATACAAACTCTTTGTATAGGATACCCCGCTCGCATGTCTCCACATGAATGGTCAGGATCAGACAATCTGTAGTAGTTCACAACACGTGTAAACGTCTAAAAAGTGGGCTGTATCCGTAGTGTCATTAAGATAAGGTATCCCTTCTTTATCCTTATACTACATACCATTTAGGTTATTACTTAAGGCATGATCCACTTGTATATCTCATATACATGCTTAAGTTTACATAAAATAACCATGGATATTTTTTTTATTGGATATGAGTAAATGCAAATAAAATAACTCTTCTTTTATTAATAACAATGTGTACAAAGTTTACAAACTACGAGACTCTGAGAGAATTTAGGACACCAATCCCAACACTTTCAACCATCTTGCTCACACATTCTCCACCATGGATTTGAATCAAAATTTCCAAGCATGAGAGCGATTCATGCAGTTATTTTCTTTGCATGATAGTCTTATAATAAATATAGAAGAAGTGGAAATTAGGCATGCAACTGATGCACTTGATAAGTTTTTGCTAAAAAAACTTAAAGTTGAAGAAGGTCTTCTTCCATGGTGCACCAGTGGTCTTCTTCTCTAAATTCCCTTAATCCAAGCTTATTTTGAGTCACACAACTCAATATAAGGCACCAAGAGGATAGTAGGGAAGGCCTTGAGATGATTCACAAGCAGATTTGGAAAAGATTTGCAGCTGGAATCGAGATTCAAGTGGTTCTTCAAAGGTATGTCATGAAACCCTATTATTAGTTTATGAGCATGCTTAATTTAAAGCCAAAATTAATAAATTAGAATGCTTATTGATCATTTTTCTTCTGCTGCGTGTTTCCTGATTCTAACAAATCAAACTTAGAATGAAAACAATATAGAGAAAAATCAAAGACACAAAAGGGAATGAAAGGCGTTCTTCGACGTTTTGGTCCTGTCTCCAAGGTGGAATCAACCCTCTAATATGTTAGGATTTATGCCCTAAAACCTCTTAATTAATTAGTTAATTGACATAATAGTTGGTTATTTTAAATATGCAATAATGATTATCAATAATAATAAAAATCGAAGGTTATTTCATAAAACTTGAACAGTATGTAGTTGACATACAATTAGATAATGTTCAAGCTGTTGGAATTTGTGTCCTAAAGCCTCTCGTAGTTAATTAGTCAATTAATTTAATTATTAAATATGCAACATTAAATTCCAACAACTGTTAAAAATCCAAGGTTATTATATGTAATCTTAAATAATATGTAGTTGTCATATAAGGTGGATCATGTTCATGAAATAACCTAAAAGGTCTATAGTATATGGATAAGGTTAGGTGCTTTATCCTACTGACACTATGGATATGACCCACTTTGTAACAGTTACAAATGGTTTGATCCAAATCATTCATGTGAAGATATGTGAGTGGAGGTATCTTATACAGAGGGTTTGTATAAGATCGAAACGCGAAATATTTAATCTCTCTTTATAAATTCATTAATTGATGAAATCAATATTTCATAGGATGATCATGTGCGACTCGATCATGATCCTGATTGATTTATGAACTCTTATTTGTGAGGTCAGTCCTCTGATTTATACGGGTGAGAGTGACTCGGGTTGTCTATTTAATAAGCCTACCATTTTGGGGACTTGACTAAATGAGGAGCTGGGAACATAACTTCACAAGATGAAATTCTCTCCTTCTTATATAGGGTAAATAGATGAGTAATTCCTTTAAATGCTTATTTTGGGTCTTGAACAAGGGGCTCCACCCTCTCACTGCCCCGAGAAGAACTTAGTTTATGGTTGGACCATAAACAAAATTGTTCATTAGAGGAATCCGTGGTACTTAAGGAGAAAGAGGTAATTACAGGGGTAAAACAGACATTGGACTAATTTGTAATTATGAACAACTCGTGAAAGATCAATTTGCTTATATCGATTATATCCATGGACATAACTTGTCCTACAGTGCATAAGATTTCAATTATGGGTCCATAGTAGTTTGCTCTGTATTAATGAATGAAGTGTAAATTTAATTAGAAAATTTAATTAATTAATCTTGGGTCATTGGAGTTTATAATATGCAGGTATATAAGGTCCCATTGCTAGCTCACCACGAACCAATGAAGATCAAATATGATTGAAAGAAAATTTAAAGTGTTCAAATTGTATTGGATACAACTAATACTTGATTTATTATAAAATTTATTTGAATGAGATTTAAATTATAACTATCTAATATGGAGAATTAATTTATTTGGATGAGATCTAAGTAAATAAATAGATTATTTAATTTGAATAAGATTCGAATTAAATAAATAATAAGAGAATTAGTTTATTTGAATATGATTCAAATAATCAATTATTTAATTTAGATGAAATTCGAATTAAAGAGACAATGTAGAAATAAATATTTTAAACCTTTTAATATGAGATATTAATTGGATATTATTAAATATTCAATTTAAATCCTTTGCAGTGGGATTATCCTAATTCCTAATAGGATGAGGAGTAACCTTGTAGAGTTTTAAAATAAGGCCCTAGGGAGCCCTTAAGGAATACACTCTACAACACAATCTCTGTTGGGTTTTATGTCATAAAATTCGTGGTTTGTAAACAATAAACATATTCTATTTTGCAATAAAGTTGTTATTGAGGTTTATCTAGTAAAGATGCTATTGAAGATGTGAATTGCACTTCAAAACTCTAAATCCAATAAACTAAGAACCCTTGGCTATAGCATGGATACTTGAACTATATGTGGAGACATAAAAGTGGAACAAGTTTGAGTAAATAGCCAAAACACTCTATAGTATAAGGATAAGGTTGGGTACCTCATCTTGAGGATACTATGAATGCGACTCACTTTGTATTTGATACAAACGATGTGATCCTAAACCATTCATGTGGATACATGCAAGTGGGAGCATCCTATGCAATGAGTTTGCATAAGACTAAACCGCGAAATAGTCACTTTTACTTTATAACGTCATTTACTGTTAAGACTGACTATTTCAATACGATGACCTAGGTAACTCGGTTTTAATCCTGAGCTAATTATGAACTCCTATTTATTCAAAATTATCCTTAGATGCATGGGTGAGAATGATCCAAATTCGTCGACTCAATAAGCCCCCATTTTAGGGATAAGATTGGGTAAATAGTTGGGGACATAGTCCTACAAGATGGAATTCACTTCTACCCGGTTCTAGGGATAGTAGATAGGTTGTTCTCTTAAATGTTGAATCTGGGTCTTGAACAAGGGGCCTCACTGTCTTGGCTCGAGAGGGACTTGGTTTGGCGGTTGGACCACAAACCAGTTGTTCATTGGAGAATTAGTGGGACTTAAGGAACAAGATGCAGTTATATGAGTGAAACGGTAATTTTGACACAGTTGTAATTACGAACAACCTAAGAATCAACTTACTAATCATAGTTATATCGAGTGGATAGAAATATATCTACAGTGAGGAGAGTGCAACTACTGGGTTATAATGGAGTGTCCCAGTAGTTAACGAATGTTGGTTAACTAGGTTATAGAGTTTAGCCGGTTAATCTTGGATCGTTAGAGCTCATGATCTGTAGATCCATTAGGTTCCCATGCTAGCTCATATCAGACTAAACCTTAGAACAACATAATGAGAGAATTTGAATTGTTTAAATTTGGCTTAGAGAGTAAACGTTAATTGTATTCAATATACTTAACGTATTATTGTTTAATTATGAATTAAACGGTTTGGAGAGTTGAAAAATATTTAAATATTGAACACATGAACATGGATTCATGATCGGGTTGATGCTAATAATTAATTTACTATTTGGTATTAAACTGATATTATTAATTAAATTGTTTAATTAATTATTAAAATCAATTATATAATTTAATATTTGATATTAAATTATTAGGAATAAAATTGTTTAATCAATTTTTTAAAAACGAATTTGAAATAATATTAAATTATTAATAATTAAATTATTTAATTAATTATTTAAAATTAGTTTTTTGAATTTTTGAATTTTCGAAATTCAATGGATTTTTCCATTTTTTTTCCCTTTAAGAACGCCTCAATTCCCACTCTTTTATTCCTTAATTTGCCGTCACCTTTAGGTGATTTCATGGTGCATGATTTCCTTTTTAAATATAGGAAGAAATTGTTGAGAAAAAAGTTGGAAAATTTGGCGTAGGAAGCTATAATTTTCCACTCAAAGGAAACACTCGAAAACTCTCTCAATCCCAATTTTCCATCCAATTCACAAAATTAGATCTTACAATCCGTTCTAAGGTTGGAGAATAGCGGGAAAAACTCTAACAGTGGTCCACAACAGTTCGTGATCAGAAACAACCAAAGGACAACTTCAATTTCAAGCTACATCAAGGTTTACACTTAATACTCTGTTTTTACAATTTCGTACAAACATGCTTAATCCTTAAATTAATGATATTAGAGTGCTTAAGATCCTAATTGCTTCTGCTTGCATGTTTCTAATTCCATCAATCTCTATAGACATTCTGTAGGTTTTCTCCCAAGAAAATTTGTCTCAATTTTTAGAGAAGAGTTCTCTGAAAGTTTTCTTTCTTCATTCCCTCTCATTTCCAAGAGTGATTCCCACAAGTTGGATCCTTGCTAGAGTCATAGTAAGGAAGATCTTATAGAAAAAGGAAGACTTCAAAGAGAAGATTTTCGATTTGAGAAGTTTTTACTGGAATTGTGGATCAACACCGGTATGATGCTTAACATTTTCTTCTAGTTTTTGTATTTTTTAATTGTTTCAAGAAATCAAAAAAAGCACTCACACGCTCCCATCAGGATTCAAATTCATTCACAAGTAATAATCTAAAGGATCTATGGTATATGAATAAGGTTGAGTGCCTTACCTTGGTAACATTATGTATACAATCCACTTTGTAATTGTTACAAACAATGTGATCCAAATCGTTTATATGGAGACATACGAGTGGGGATGTCCTATACAACAAGTTTGTATAAAATCGAACCACAAAATCATTAATCTCTCTTTTTAACGCTGTTGACTGAAGAAATTAATATTTCATAGAATAACAATATGTTACTCGATCTCAATCTCGAGTGAGTTATGAACTTCTGCCTGTGAGGGCTTGTCCTTTGATTTTTCTGGGAGAGAATGACCCAAGTTGCCGACTCAATAAGCCTACCATTTTGGGGTCGAGACGAAGTGGAGAGCTGAAAAAATAACTACACAAGATGAAATTCACTCATTCTCATCTTTAGGGTAAGTAGATGAGTAGTTCTCTTAAGCGTTGATTCGAGATCTTGAACAAAGGGTACCCTCCACCTCATTGACCCGAGAGGGACTTGGTTATGGTAGGACCATAAATAAATTGTTCATAAGAGGGATAAGTAGTACTTAAGAAATAAGAGGTAATTACAGGGTAAAACGGTAATTTGACCCAATTGTAATTACGAACAACTTGTGAATGAACAACTTACTTGTAATAGTCAAATTTATGAACGTAACATATTCCACAGTGCTAAGAGTGCAACTATGAGTTAGTGACGTGGGCCATAGTTAATGAATGTTGGTTAATTTAATTAAATAGTTCAATTAATTAACTTTAGAGTATTGGAGCTTATAATTTGTAGGTATATTAGGTCCCTCTGCTAGCTCACTAATTAATTAAAGAAATAATACTAGTTGTCTATGATAAAAATAATATAATGCATTATAATATAAAATCAATTTGGAATAAGATTCAAAATTAAACTATATAATAAAAGAAGATTTATTGTATTTGAATAAAATTCAAACAATAATTAATATGAATAAGATTCATATTAAAATAACATGAATAAGATTCATATTAAAATAATATAAATTAGATTCATAATTAAAACTATAGTTTAAAACTTAATATGAATAAAATTCATATTAAAACTATAGGTTATGAGATGTGCATTTGAATATGATTCAATTGTACATATAATTAAATATGAGATATTTAATTAAAAATTAATTAATTAATCGATTAATTTGATTAATTAATTATTATTTAATTTAAATTAATTTCATTTAATTAAAATTAATAAAGAAAGTGGGTGGTTTTTCAACTCCCACTTTACGTTATCGCACGGGAGGTTCTTTGTGAAAGAAGTGGCACTCTGCACAGGATGTAACCTCTCTCTCTCCCTTCTCAAGATCTCTGTCTCACGTTTTTGCATAGAAATGGTTTATCTGTAAAAAAAAAAAAAAAAAAAAAAAATTCCTATAACAAAATTAATTCTCTGTCACTTTCAAAAAAAGTCTCCACAAACCGATTCCTCGCCAGAAAAGAGTAAGAAAGATATTTTAGAGGCGTTCCTATATGTGAGAGATCGGTTACAGAGAAAAAATAAGACTTGGAGAAGATTTGAAGAAGGTTATTCAACGGTAATGTTTTCTTCTTCCCTGTAATTTTATTATTTTGATACTTGACTTGTCAAAATACATAATGTATGTTGTTGTTTTTCTTATTTTCTGTATTTAATTTTAAAAACAAAATCAAAGCAACAAGTAATTAATGACTTCCATTGGGGATTTGATCCATTCAATTGGTATCAGAGTCGAATTGTTGCTTTGTTTTATTTTGAATTTAATATAAAAAGGAAAGATGGGTAGCTTGCTATATTTGATGTATGCGGGTTTACAAAATAGATGTATATAAATATTGGCTTAGACTTACAGTTTTTTTTTTTTTACTTTGATTTGATCAATGTAAGGGCCCGATGTTTTAAGCATTTATTCTCTAAATCGAGTTTGTAAGTCTGGATTGTTCGTGGCGAAGTTTTTCTTGTGAAAAAGATAAAAAAACAGAGGTGGAAAATGAAATTCAGAATGCAAGCACGAGAGGTTTCTGTGCAGGACGTTGTCATCCGTCATCTTTTGTATGTCATTAAAAGAATTTTCTCTTCTAATATCTTTATAACTTTATTTCTCTAACTTTGAATATTAGTTGTCTATATTAAATGTCTCTCAAAATTTAGCTCTCTAAATTTTTTCTTTATCACTAACAATTTTTTTTCTTTGAAAACTTTCTCTAACTCTCTATTTGTTCTCTTAAACATGTATTTTTATCCATATAATTTTTATCTACCACTCTTGAATTTTTTTTACAGTCTCAAATGTAATGTTTTTTTTAGTAATTGATCATTTGAAAATTACATATTAAAACAAATATTAATAAATTAAAAATATTTTAATAAAATTTAAATCACTTGTACAAATATGAACCAACTATTAACATGATTTATAATAATTTTGCAAAATTAATTAAAGAATTTAGCTCAAAATAGTTATCGAGCTACAAACTTCTTAATCGATAACACATCTATACACCAGTTGAGCTTTGCTCCCTTTGGCAATTGTTTCTGGCGCTCGTATTATTGGATTTAGCAAGCAGCCAACGGAAGAATACAGATCATTAAACACTCTAATTCATTAATTTTAGCATCAAAATAAGCATGTTCATCAAATAATAAGAGGGTTTTTTTTTTTTAAAAAAACTCACCTTTGTTGACTTTGAACTTCAAATTCAGCTAAAATCCCTTCAGGGATAAGGTGTAGATCATCAAACGATCTTCCTTACTATTCTCTTTGGACCTTAGATTGATTTGTGGGAACTAAAATGAACTTGAAATTGAAGGAATTATGAAGAAGAGAGGACTGTTTTTTTTTTCTTCTTTTTTTTTTTTTAAAAAAAAAATTGGGAGAAGAACACTTCTTCAAACAATCAAAATCTTAGCAACATCCCACTGTTTGCATGACCATCACAATTGAAAAAACTCAGCTTTTATTCAAGTTTTTCATGCAATTTCAATTGTACGAGACTTTGACAGCTTTTACTAGATTTTGAAGTGGAATTGGGTGATTAAAGTAGGATAAACCCACTTATTGAAAAGTCCAATTTTTTAAAACGAAAATCAATTCTATTGAAAATTGATTTAAAATCAATTAATTGAATTTTCATTAAAATTCAATTTTAATCTAATTTTCAAAAAATTAAATTAAAGCAAAAATTGATTTTCTAAATTTGAATTTTCACAAAAATTCAAAGTTTCAATTTTTAAAATTTATTTAATTAATTAAATAATTTAATATCTAATATTAAATTATTAAAAATACCAATTCTATGATCATGAATTCCTATTCATGTAATTTAATATTTAAATCGTATTTAAATGTTATCCAATTTTCCAATCTTGTTTAATTCAATAATTAAACATGTAATTATATCACATATAATTACTAATTTCCTAAATGTGAATTTGAACCTTTCAAATTATCTCATTACTCTATTGTAAGGTTTAATCCGTTTGTGAGCTAGCAGGGGGACTTAATGGACCTACAGATCATGGGCTTCAACGATCCAAAATTAATTGGCTAAACTCTTTAAACCAAATTAATCAATATTCGTTAACTATCGAGTCACTCCACTAATGCCCAGTAATTGCACTCTCCTCACTGTAGATATAATTGTGTCTACTCGATATAACCATAATTAGTAAGTTAACCCTTCACAAGTTGTTTGTAATAACGACTAGGTCAATAGTTGTTTTACCTCCGAGATTATATATTTTTTCTTTAAGTCTTCACTAATCATCTAATGAACAATTAGTTTTTGATCCAATCAGAAAATCGAGTCCCTTTCAGCACTTAAGGGAACAACCTCTCTACTATCCCTAAAAGCGGGTGGGAAGAAATTTCATCTTGCACCCTATGTCCCCAACTATCTACCCAGCCTTATCCTTGAAAAGGGAGGCTTATTGAGCTGACACTGTTGAACCAACCCTCACTCATACAAATCTAAGGATAATACTGAATAGATAGAGGTTTATAGTTAACTCAAGATTAAGATTAAGTTACCTTGGTCATCGCTTTGAAATAGTCAGACTTAAATAGTAAACAACGTTAAAAAGTAAGAGTGACTTATTTCTTATTCCGATCTTATAAAAACTCATTGCATAGGACGATCCAACTCGCATGTCTCCACATGAACGATTTTGGATCACATCGTTTGTACTAAATACAAAGTGGACCGCATTAGTTACCAGAATAAGATACCCAATCTTATCATATACTATAGACCGTTTTGGCTATTTACTTGAACTTGATCTATCTTTATGTCTCCACATAAAGTCCAAGTATTCATATAATATCCATGGATCTTAGTTTATTGAATTTAGTCTTTACAAGTGCAATTTACATATTCAATAACAGTTTTATTGAATGAACCTCAATAATATCTTTATTGCAAATAGAATATGTTTAATATTTACAAACCGTGAGTTTTAGGACATACAAACCAACAAACTCCCACTTCAACTGAAACTCCAGTGGATTTACATATATTCAATGTTGAGTAATGAGAGACTAAATATAATAAACTAGGGCATCAAATACCCAATATTTCTCCCACTTGCCCTAGTTCTATCTATCTCGTAATTCTAGTTTCACTAGGTGACCCTCGAACACTTTAGCCAGGAGGCCTTTTGTAAATGGATTAGCTATGTTGTCTTCTGAGCTTTGCGTGACGATCATGTCTCTTCGATGTACGATCTCCCTGATGAGATGATACTTGGGCTTGATGTGCTTTCCGTGCTTATGGCTTATTGGTTCTTTGAAAATTGCAACTGCTCCACTGTTGTCACAATAGAGGGTGATAGGCAGATGCATATTTGGAACAACTTCCAAATCGATCAAGAACTTTCTAAGCCATATTGCTTCTTTGGTTGCTTCACATGCAACTACATACTTAGCTTCCATAGTGGAATCAGCAATGCAACTTTACTTGATACTCCTCCATACTATATCTCCTCCATTTAGAGTGAGTACTGACCCCAAAGTTGATTTCCTCGAATCCACATCGGTCTGGAAGTCAGAATCAGTGTATCCAGTAAGGATCAGATCCTTGATACCATGCACGAGCATATAGTCCTCGTTCTCCGAAGATACTTGAGGATATTTTTAACGGCAATCCAAGTATCATATCGAGGATTGGACTGATATCTGCTGACAATTCCAACTCCATAGCATATGTTAGGGCATGTACACAAAATGACATACATCAAACTCCCGACTGCTGATGTATATGGAATTTGTTTCATAACTTCATCCTCTTGAGGTGTCTTAAGATATTGTTTATTAGACAAATGAATTTCATGCCTAAAAGATAACATACCTCTCTTGGAACTTTGCATTTTGTATCTAGACAACATCTTGTCTATATAAGATGTCTGAGATAATGTTAATATTTTGTTCTTGCGGTTTCGAACTATTTGGATTCCAAAAATACTTCTCCCAAATTCTTCATTTGAAATTATGTGGCTAGCCATCTCTTAACATCAACTAGAAATTCTATTTCATTTTCAATGAGTAGAATATTCTCAATATATAGAACCAGAAAAGCTATAGTTTTGTTAACAATCTTCTAGTAAACACAAGGTTTGTCAATATTCTGTTCGAAGCCATAAGATTTGATCGTAGTGTCAAATCTCATATTCCATGTTCGAGACGCTTGTTACAATCCATAAATGGATCTTTTAAGGTTGCAAACTTTTTGCTCTTGATCCTGTTCAATAAACCCTTTTTGTTAAGACATATAAAGGCTCTCTTCAAGATAGCTATTTAGAAAAGCTGTCTTGACATCCATTTGTCAGATTTCATAATCATAAAAGACAACAATGAACAAAAGTATTCTAATAGACTTAATCATGGTAACCAATAGGTTTTACCCTTTCTGGTTGATCTACAAGTTCCTAGACTGAATTAAAGTATATTGACTCCATTTCAAGGTCCATGAATTTTATCCATTGGTCTCTATCCACATCTTCCATTTCCTATATGAAAGTCAATGGATCCTTTAAGCCATCATCTGGTATGACGACTTGAGTTTGTTAAACCCATGTAACGGTCAGGTTGTTGAATAATCTTCTCACTACGTCTAGGCATTCTCAATCTTGGGAAGAATGTGAAGTACTAGTTTTATCAACAACTTTTATGGAAGGACTAGCTCGATCAATAACTCTTGGACCTATCTGTAGTTTCCTTGTACATCTCATTTAATATTAGTTTACTACGAGGTTGATGATTTTTTATGTGGTCTTCCTCCAGGAAGGTTGCATTTGTTGATACAAATACTTAATCCTCCTGATAATCATAAAAATAACCATCTTTTGTCTCTTTAGGATAGCCTACAAATAGACATACTTTTGAACGACGTTCCAGATTCTTTGGGTTTGTACTAACACATGTGCTAGGCACCCCCAAATCCTCAAGTGATATAAACTACCTTTACGCCTTCTCCACAACTCATAAGGTGTTTCTAAAACATTTTTCGAGAGAACCATATTCAAAATATACACTGCAGTCTCTACTGCATGACCTAAAAAAGAACTAGGCAACTGAGCATAACTCATCATGGAACGAACCATGTCCAACAAGGTTCTATTTCTCCTTTCTGTAACACCATTCTGTTGAGGTGTTCCAGGTGCTATGAGTTGAGACTGAATTTCATGTTCTATCAAATAGTTTTGGAATTTTAAGTCCATTTACTCACCACCTCGATCTGATCGTAGTGTTTTAATCTTTTACCTAATTGGTTCTCAACCTCTACATCATATTCCTTGAACTTTTCAAGTATTTCGGACTTATGATGCATTAGGTAAATATAGTCATATCTTGAATAATCATCTATAAAACTGATGAAATATTCATATGCTCCTCTAGCTTTAACATTCATCAGACCACAAAGGTCTGAATGTAATAGCTCTAAGGGTTCTTTGGCTCTAAGACATTTTCTTGTAAAAGATCTTTTGGTCATTTTACCCTCAAGACAAAATTCACATAAAGGTAAAGAGTTATCCTCTAACTGATTTAGAAGTCCACTTTCAACCAATCTCCCAGTTCAATTGAGATTAACGTGACCCACTCTTAAGTGCCAAAGATAGGCATTTAGAGAAATCCTCCGTTTCTTGTTTTAAATTTCAACTATTTTGAACATCTCTATATTCAAAGCAACTTTTACCTCAGTTGGTTTTAATATCTTTCAAAATAATGAACACTTTATTATTTTCAAGACACATTATAATTTTGTTCTAGCATACATGAGATAGAGATTAAATTTCTTTTCATAGAAGAAATGTAATAAACTTTTTCAAGTAAAATGTATCTATCTCGCACAAATAACTTTATATCTCCTACCATTTTAGCTGAAACAACTTCCCCAGTCCCTACTTTAAAGGTTGTCTCGCCTTCTGTAAGCTGTCTCCAGGAACTAGTTTCCTGAGTGAAAGCACAGATATGATTAGCGACACCTGAATCTATGATCCAGGTTAATTTATAACTTTCCACTAAACATGTCTCAAAGACAAGCAAATCATATTTAATTTGTTGTGCTTCTTTTGTTTCACTATCTATCACATTTAAAACATTTTGATTTGTAGATGAGTTGGGAGATAGAGGACTTTCCTCTGTTAAAACAAATTTTAAATAATCATCTGCTAGTATGTTAGATTTCCATGTTGAATAATTAAGACCGTTATTTTTATTGGAAGCGAGTAAATTTGGAGAATTCAACATGCTAAAATTATAAACAAATTCTAATTAGTAAACTGCTTTTAAACCCAATTCAATTTTAGCAAAAAGTAATAATATGTACCCACTGAAGTGTTCTATTTGTTTTGGGTAAAATAAATTTACAGACTCTTAAACACACATTAATGCCTATAAACAAAGAGCCAATTACAACAATTACTTGCATAATTGAAGGAACCTCAGTTGTAGAATTCAGTTTTTGAAACTTCTGTGAGACAGCGTTGCAACGCTACCCTCACAGCATTGCAATGTTGTCCTTCAGCCAGCCTAGATTTTAAGAACAAATCCTGTGCCGTTGCAACGCTGGGATGAAGTGTTGCGATGTTGTTCATCCCAGCCTAGTGTGCGTGTGCGCCAGACGACCAACGATTCAACTGAATCGGTTTGATCGGTTCAACCCTTTGAGGTCCGGTTCAACTTGTTTTTGACTAGTTCAATCATTTTTTAAGCCTTGAAGGTCCGATTCAAGTGGTTTGGGTCCGGTTTGGTTCGGTTCAAGCTGTCCAGAGGCTTTGTGAAGTTGTTTTTAATTTGTTAATGTAATATTTAGCTTGTTTGCTTGTTTAAGATGCCAAAACCAGTCCATTTCAATGTGTGTAATTAATTATTCATTATAAATGTATGTTTAATTAAATTAAATCTTATACATGCATAAAATCTGTCATGTAAATTTAAAATCCCATCATAGGAAACATGTATCTATTGGGGTTAGTGCCCTAAATCTCAAGATCCTTTAGTTTGTAATTGTATTATACAAACATCTTATTTATTTAATAAAATATGTGATGTTTTATTTGACATTTAGTTTCATTAATCTACAAACCAATAAACTAACATCCAACGTTATCTTGTAGCTAAACATGTACGTAGAGACATACGGGTAGATCATGTTTAAATGATAACCTAAATGGTCTGTAGTAGATGGATAAGGCTGGATACCTTATCCTGATGACACTACGAGTACGCCCTGCTTTGTAGATGTTACAATTGTTGTAAAGTGCTACAAATGATCTGATCCTAATCATTCATATAGAGACATGTGAGCGGGGGTATTCTATATGAAGGAGTTTGCATAAGATCAGACCACAAAACGACTAGTCTCATTATATAATGTCGTTCATAATAGAAACTTACATTTCTCTAGGATGACCATAGGTTACATGACCTGAATCCTAAGTAAGTTGTGAACTCCTACCTATGAAGGCAGACCTTTGATTTGTATGTGTGAGAGTGGCTAGATCATCGACTCAACAAGCCTACCATTTTGGGGATTTGTCTGATTGGAGAGCTGGGAACACAGCTACACAAGAATGAATTCATTCCTTCCCCAACATCGGGGTAAGTAGATGAATTGTTCCCTTAAGGGCTGATTTCGAGGCATGAACAATGTGGCGCCACACCCTCTCCTGGCCCGAGAGGCGTTTGATCATAGTTGAATTATGATTTATTGTTCATTAGAGGGATCAGTGGTACTTAAGAAGTTAGATTTAACTAGGGAAAAACGATAATTTTGGCCCAACTATACTTATGAGCAATTTGTGAAGGGTCATCGTACTGTAGACTGGTTATATTCAATGAACACAAAAATATATCTGTAGTGCGAAGAGTGCAGTTGTCGATCTTTAGTGGACTACCCAGCAGTTAACGAATGGTGAATAATTTAATTAAAGAAGTTTAATTAATAATTCATGTACCGTTAGAGCTTCAAGCTACAGGTTCATAAGGTACCCTCTATAGCTCAACGAGAATTAATGAGAATCAATTTTTAGATTAATTTGAATTGCTCAAAATTTATTGAGGGAATTAATTATATGTGATATAATTAATTGAATCTAATTATATGATATAATTACTATAATGTATTTGATACATTATAATATAAAGTTTATTGAGAGAAATTAAATGTCTGAATATGATTCAAATATTAATTATGTGAATTGGATTCATATAATTAGATTTAATATAAATGAAATTTATATTGAATTTCTTTGTTGAGAGAATTAAACCATAGGTTATATTGTATTGGATACAATATTAAACTATAGATTTTATGTTATATTTGATATAAACTATTTATCATATAATATATATTAAAGTTTTCATTAAAATTATTTTATTTATTATTTATTATTTTTTTAAAAAAATAATTTTAGGGAGGGAGTTGTAACTTCCTCCCCTTTTTCTCTCCACATCGTGAGAGTGGGAAAAAGTTAGTTCATTTTTATTTTTTTTTCTTCTACTTCCTCCCGAAAAAGGGTTATAGAAACGTTTTGTAAGTTCCAAGATTTTACCATCTTCATCTCCTTTCATCTCTCTCAATTCCCTCTTCCAAAATAGCCAGAGCATATACAAACTTCTGGATTCTCACCCAGAGAATACAGAGGTCTCATCATGGTGGTGTTTCATCGATTCGAGGGATTTTTTGAATTGAAAAATAGTCTTCAAAGGTAAGGGTTTTTGAAACCCATTTCTATTCTGTAATATTTTCTTAAGCATGCTATTTTTATTTTTTTTATTTTTTTATTTTTTTATGATTAGATGCATAATTTCTGTTGGTTTGCTATAACATAAACATTTTGTAAATTTGGGATTTTTTTTTGGGTCCGATCCCGTTTTTCGCTCAAGGACCTTTAATGGTTCCTTCAGTATCATGCATTGAAAGTATGTTATAACATGTTATAATATATAATGTGTATGATCTAGGGTTTCATATTTTTAATATAATTGTTATATTGAAATATGGAATGTTTGATGAATATTATAGTATGTCTATAGTTTTATAAAGTATTATAAAATGAATTAGACATTTAAAATTTATAACAAAGATAAACAACTTGCTCACTTAGAGTTAACTAATAACAACTTGTTTCAAATAGTTAAAATATGTTCGTTATCTTGTAAAACTTTGGTTACAAACTCAAATCGATCTGTAATCCTGTCAAAGGATGGAGGTTCTTAAGTTGACGGTTTACAGAACACCTGCTACCTGGGGATTATAGCCGAATTATTGAGCGTTGTTAACCCAGTTTTATGTGTGAAACCTTGAATTTCACTTAAGTGAATTAGGTTAAAACTTGGTTAATAAGGAAACTTGTAGAGGAATAAAAGAGGAGGGAAATGCCTTAAGTGTTGGAAATTGGACCTTAAAGTCTAAAACATAAGTTGTAGCTAAGTGAGGTTTTAGGTGAACTCATGAAGGCGCCATTCGTTGGTAAGAGGCACGCAGCCAAAGCTAGGCACCAAATGTTGGGATGTTGCGCTTGGCAAGGCAAGGTGTGAACGTTGGGTGACCATGCGATGACATGAGGACGCTGACCAGACATTGGCGTGAGTGGGCTGCTCATGTGATGAGCTAGGCAGGTGTTGGTCTAGGTACATGCGGCCAGGCAAGGCGCTGGCGGACGCACAAAAGCAGGCCGATTGAAGCAAGTCGTAGCGCGGGGGTGAACGCATGACTGCATGCAAGGGATTGCACGAGTATGAGCACAAGGCACTGGGCAAGCGTTAAGGCGTGCGACCGTGAGATGTGCGATGATAAGACCGTGTGATGCCAAGACTATACGATGCTAAGGCTGTTAGGCTAGTCGATGAGGTGGCTATGCGTTGATATAGGCATTAAAGTGTTAAGGGCTTGCGGCAAAGCTTGTCAATGAGGTAGTTGAGGTTAAGTTAGCTTATTAAGTGTGGAGGCTTAGGGAACACCATGCGTTGGTATAAAGCTTGTGACCAAGACACCAAGAAAAGGGTGTTGTGCTTAGCAAAATCATGGTGGACGCATGGTGTAGATGGCTGAGAGTAAGGGCAAGGCATTGGCCAAGGTAATTAATCGTTAGTTGATCGCATGAGGAGGGCAAGGAAATGCCTATGCGTTGAAGCCATGCGATGGCTAAGTCATTGTGAGGCTAGGGAAGGTCTCATGACACATGTGACAAGGTTGGCCTAGGTGAGGAGTTGTGCATGCGTTGATTGTGTGTGTGTGATGAAGAAACCATGTGACGACCTAAATATGGATGTTGAGCGCATGAAGGTATGCATTGGACGAAGAGGGCATGCATCGAGGGAGAGCCGTACATAGGGAAGGAGTATGTAGCCGAGGGAGGATATGCGATGGACTTAAGGTTGGTGAGGGCCAAGAAAGAGTTAAGCATTAGATGAGAGCATGCATTCATGAGAGGCATGCAGGCATTGGGATGAAGCGTGCGTTGACAACGTGTATCTTGGAGAGCAAGGCTAAGTTGGAAACTCATCGGGACATGTGGCTGAATAAGGGAGAGTTAGGATTGAACCAAGGCTGGGTGGAAGCATGAGAGGACATGCAATGTTGGGACTTTGCATTGGCTAAGGGAGATGAAGCCACTTCAGGTCAAAGGTGGCAAGGGGGAGGCATTGGTAGCACAAGAGGAAGGCATTTAGACATGCAAGGAAAGAGTAGGTGTTGAGTATTGGGCAATTCTGGATGCCTATAAATAGGGCGGTTTAGGGAGTTTAGTTCTCACAATTCACTCGTGCCTTTTGAGTGATTCTAGTGTGAAAGTGTCCATAAGGGAGTTAAGTAAGGGGTTATGGTCTGCTGTTTGAGTTGGAGTTGTGAGAAAAGAGAAATCGATATTGGAAGACTAAAGGCCAGTCGAACTCATAGCATAACACAACTCCCATTGCCTGATGCCCGTGCTTGTGCTCGTGCGCCCAGTAGCCCCATTGCCTAACCTCGCCCATGCGTCATTGCCAGCGCACAGACACTCCATGCCAGGTGTGCACTGATGCCTAACGTAAGATGCACGAACACACGCACATGCTTGCGCACGTTCCACCGTCAGCCTTGTGTGCACGATCGCCTAGGCACACGCCCAGCCCAACGCTGCGTCTTTGCCCACCCTGTGCGACGCCTGACGCCCAGCAACGCTCAGCTGTGCGTGTCAACACCCTCTGGCAGCCTTTAGCGCCCATCAGCCCACCAAATAATCTCCAAAGGTTGTTTTGTTAGTAAGTTAGGCCTATTTTGGTATTTTTAAAGGGGGTTAGCTGGTTATTTTACCTTTAAGTTATTTTTGGATTAAAATGGAATTATTTGAGGAATTTTTGGACTAATATTGGGGTTTCTTGAAAAGAAGTGAAATTCAAGGAAATCGAGCCAGGGCTGTACTAGGCAAAATCTTGAAGGATAAACAGAAGGACTGTGAGTGGTTTTTAGTATTTTGTTATATTGAAATCCATATATATGTTATTATATATATGTAAAGTTTGGAAAATTGGAAATGTGTTCTTCTTGGATTTTATTGGTTGACTTAATTCATGATATATTGCTTGTTGTGATTTGCATTGGAAACTGGGATTGTATCCTGGGGAATTGTTAGCATGCTTACAACACGTCTAGCGGGATAATGTCGACATGTGCACATTCGACGAAGTATAAGGGTACTGGAATTGTTTCCACATCATTCATATTGGGTATTCATGGGAATACCCGAGGAGATAAATGCTCATGCCAATGTTATCCAGTTAGCAGGCTAAGAGGGTTGCATTATTGTTGTGATGATTATCTTCGTGTGAAATTTTTTCCCACAAATGTGTTCCTTAACTCAAACTTGTTTTCATATGTTAAAGGATACCATCACTGGGCTTTCTAGCTCACTTTTTCCAATGTTTTACTCCCCCCCCAGGTAGCAGAAAAAAGAACGTTTTTGGAAAAGCCACCCAAGTTTTGAAACTGCTACTCTCTCACAGTGCGGGACTCAGATTGGGGTTTTCTTTGAAAGTCATTAGGATTGTTAAAGCTAATATTGTGTAAAGTATAAACCTTGTAATTGTTCATAAAAATTAATTAAGTTCTTATTTATTAGCTATTTGTGGAATGGTATGAAGTTGGGCAGTTGGTATCACAAGGGTGGTATCAGCTGTCTTCACTTCTCCTTCTGGGTCTGGGAGAGAAGGCTCGGGAGAGGGTGTGACATTATGAGCATGTGTGAGTGGTATGAGATAATAAAATGATTTTATCACTTAGACATCGTAGGTAAAAATCCAAACATAATCGTTATACTTGAACAAACCACCTAGACTTAGGATTGTTTTTAGCCAGAATATACCTAAGTAAAAGAATATACCCAAATAACTAGTACACTTCAGTGGGAGATTAATAATATATATGACATATTATTTTTAACACTCGCATCCCTAGGAGTTCACATTGTGAGATCAGTGCGGGGCTTCGTGTCGCTTTTACTGCGACTGCTTCATTCGGAAAATGTTTGCATGGGCAATAACAAGGCAAATAGGGGAAGTAGTTCATAGTAAGTGGACGCAAGAAATGTTCATACTATTCTATGAAATTTGAAAATGGAGGGTTACACTTACAAGAGTTACTAAATGTTAGTAAGTTCTTGACCGAAAATGGTAACTAAATGACTATAGGAATAAGAGTTATTTTGGAGATAGTATTTAATCAAGAATGTATTTGCTTTAGTGAATGAGTGACTGCCCCTCGGTAGCACTTATTCTTACTCACTATAGTATCGTTGCAAATAAATATTAAAATTTGGGTACATTATTACTTTTGCTAAAATTGGATTTAGATGCAATTTTTTTGGTAGACTTTGTTTACACTTCAGCATGTTGAACTCGATAAATTCAACGGCGAGGTTTACTCGAACTGGAAGTCAAACATAAACACAATACTAGTTGTTGATGACCCAAGGTTCGTTTCAACGGAGGAATGTTCTCCTCTTCCTAGTTCAAATGAAAACCAAAGTGTTTAGGATGCCTATGACAGGTGGGTCAGGGCTAATGAAAAAGCCAGAGCCTACATTTTTGCAAACATATCTAATGTGCTTACTACAAGCCATGGTCATTGCTCGGGAGATCATAGAGTTGTTACAAGGGATGTTTGGACAACCATCCTCATCAGTATGACATGATGCTATAAAATATGTCTACAATTCTCGCATGAAAGAAGGGACCTCTATTAGGGAACACGTTCTGGACATGATGGTCCACTTTAATGTTGCAAAAGCGAATGATGCTATCATAGACAAGAAAAGCCAAATTAGTATGATCATGGAGTCTCTTTCGAAGAGCTTCCTTACTATTTGCACAAATGTTGTGATGAATAAGATCAAATAAAATTTGTCAATTCTTCTAAATGAACTCCAGACTTACCAATCATTGATGAAAAATAAAAATCAAGAAGTAGAAGCAAATGTTGTTACCCAAAAGAAATTTAAGAAAGGATCGACATCTAGTACGAAACCTTCTGAAAAGAAGCATGGTTCTTCAAAGGATAAGAGTATCAAAATGAAGAAAAATGGAAAATGAAAGAAGAAGTCTCATGCTAAAAAGAGCAAGACAAAATTTGCAAAAGAAAAATGTTTCCACTACAATGTAAAGGGGCATTGGAAATAGGATTGCCCTAAATATTTTGCTGAAAAGAAGGTTAAAAAGGAAAACCAAGGTAAATTTGATGTACTTGTAATTGAAACATGCTTAGTGGAAAGTTCTAATTTAACTTGGATATTGGATTCAAGCACCGCTAATCATATTTTCACTTTTGTTTAGGAAACTAGTTCGTAGAGGCAGCTGATGGAAAACGAAATGACTTTCAAGGTAGGAATAGGCGAAGTCATTTCGGCTGAAGTAGTGGGAGGTATCAAGTTTTTTTTTTTTGGAGAATCTTACATTTTGTTAGAAAATGTGTATTATGTACCTAAGATGAAAAGGAACTTAATCTTTGTCTCTTCTTTGTTAAAACATATGTATAGAGTTACTTTTGATATAAATGAAGTGTTCATTACTAGTTCAATAGGTGTTCATATATGTTCTGCTAAACTTTAAAATAGTCGTAACTCAAAATAAGAAACGAAATTTTTTTCATAACGCTTATCTTTGGCACTTAAGACTTGGACACATAAATCTCAACAAGATTGAGAGGTTAGTAAAGAATGGACATCTAAGTCAGTTAGAAGAAAAATCTTTACCTCCATGTGAATCATGTCTTGAGGGAAAAATGACTAAAAGATCTTTTTCAGGAAAAGGTCTTAGAGCCAAATAACCTCTAGAACTTATACATTCAGATCTTTGTGGTCTAATGAATGTTAAATCTCGAGGAGGATCTGAGTATTTCATCAGTTTTATTGATGATTATTCTACATATGACTATGTTTACTTAATGCATCATAAGTCTGAAACTCTAGAAAAATTCAAAGAGTATAAGACTGAAGTTGGGAACTTATTAGGTAAACAGACTAAAACCCTTCGATCAGATTGAGGTGGCGAGTATATAGATTTACAATTCTAGAACTATTTATTAGAACATGGAATTGAATCCCAAATCATAGCACTTGGCACAACAAAATGGTGTAGCAGAAAAGAGAAATCAAACCCTGTTAGACATGGTTCATTCAATGATGAGTTATGCTCAGTTACCTCAGTCCTTTTAGGGGTATTCAGTATAGGCTACTGTATATATTTTGAACATGGTTCCCTCAAAAAGTGTTTCAGAAACACCTTACGAGTTGTAGAGAGGGCGTAAAGATAGTTTACGTCACTTCAAGATTTGAGGGTGCCTAGAACATGTGTTGGTGCAGAACCCAAAGAAACTGGAATACCGTTCAAAAGTATGCCTATTTTTAGGCTATCCTAAAGAGACAAAAGGTGGCTATTTTTATGATCTTCAAGAAGACAAAATATTTGTATCGACAAATGCTACATTTTTAGAGGAAGACCACATAAGAAGTTGTCAACCTTGCAGTAAACTGGTATTAAATGAGATGTCTAGAGAATCTATGGATAAATCAACAAAAGTTGTTGATCAAGCTGGTCCTTCAACAAAAGTTGTTGGTCCATCACATTTTTCTTACGAATTGAGAATGCCACGACGTAGTGGGAAATTTATTCAACAACTTGACCGGTACATAGGATTAATAGAAACTCAAGTCGTCATACCTAATTATGGCTTAGAGGATGCATTGACCTTTAAACAGACAATGGAAAATGTAGATAGAGACCAATGGATAAAAGCCATGAACCTTGAAATGGAGTCTATGTATTTCAATTATGTCTTAGAACTTGTAGATCAACCAGATGGGGTAAAACCTATTGGTTGAAAGTGGATCTACAAGAGAAAATGAGACCAAACTAGTAAGGTGCAAATCTATAAAGCCAGACTTGTGGCAAAAGGTTTTTCATAAAGAGAGGGGGTAAACTACGAAAAAAACCTTCTCTTCTGTTGCCATGATTAAATCTATTAGATTACTTTTATCCATTGCTGTTTTTTATGATTATGAAATATGACAAATGGATGTCAAAACAACCTTTTTGAATGGTTATCTTGAAGAAAATATTTATATATCTCAACCAGAAGGGTTCATTAACCAGGGTCAAGAGAAAAAAGTTTGCAAACTTCAAAGATCCATTTATAGGTTAAAAAAAGCATCTCGGCCCTATAATATAATATTTGACATTGTGATAAAATCTTACGGCTTTAAATAGAATGTTGACGAACTTTGTGTTTACAAGAAAATAGTCAACAAGACTGTAGCTTTATGTTGATGATATCCTACTGATTGGGAATGAAGTAGGATTCCTTGTTGATGTAAAGAGATGGCTAGCATCACAATTTTAAATGAAAGATTTGAGAGATGTAAAATATGTTCTTGGGATCCAAATAGTTTGGAATTGCAAGAACAGAATGCTAGCTCTATCTCAAGCATCTTATATTAACAAAATGTTGTCAAAATATAATATGCAAGATTCCAAAAGAGCTTTGTTGCCTTTTAGGCATGGAATTCATTTGTCTAAGGAGCAGTGTCTTATGATATCTCAAGAGATTGAGAATATTAAAAAAAAATTCCATATGCATCAGCAATCGGAAGCTTGATGTACGCGATGTTGTGTACATGCCCCGACATATGCTTTGCGATCAGAATAGTCAGCAGGTTCCAATCTAACCCTAGATATAGTCATTAGACTACTGTTAAGAACATTCTCAAGTATCTTCGGAGAACGAGGGACTATATGCTCATGTATGGCTCTAAGGATTTGATCCTTACTAGATAAACTGATTCTAGTTTGCAGACTGATGCGGATTCTAGGAAATCTACATCAGGATCAGTATTTACTCTAAATGGAGGAGCAATATTGTGAAGAGGCATCAAATAAAGTTGTATTGCTGACTCCACCATGGAAGTTGAATATGTAGCTGCATGTGAAGCAGTTAAAGAAGAAGTATGGCTCAGAAATTCTTGACCAATTTGGAAGTGGTTCTAAATATGCATCTATCAATCACTCTATATTGTGATAATAGTGGAGCAGTTGCCAACTCAAAAGAACCAAGAAACCATAAACGAGGAAAGCACATCGAACGAAAATATCATTTCCTCAGGGAGATAGTATACAAAGGAGTCGTGATCGTCACATAGATAGCCTCTGAAGACAACCTGACTGATCCATTTAGTAAGGCTCTCGTGGTTAAAGTGTTTGAGGGTCACCTAGTAGGACTAGGACTACGAGCTTCATATATCTAGAGCAAGTGGGAGAATTCATGGGTATATAGATCCCTAGTTTATTGTATCTATTCTCTCATATTCAAAATTGTATATTTGTGTATATATTTTGACGCCTACTGAAGTTTATAGTCCAAGTGGAAATTTGTTGGGAATGTCCTAAAAACTCGAAGTTTATAAACATTAAACATATTTTATTCAGAATAAAGTTATTACTGAAATTTCTATCCATAAAGGTGTTATTGAATTGCATCCTTTTATAAATCCAATAAACTAACCCATGACTATAATAATAATACTTAAACTTTATGTAGAGACATAAAAGAGGATCAAGTTTTAGTATATAGCCAAAAAGGTCTATAAGTATATGGATAAAGTTGGGTACCTTTGTTGGGTTTTATGCCTTAAAACTCGTAGATAGTGAATATAATTAAATTACCATCATTAATAAATAAAGTTATTAATGTTTTTCTCAATAAGTGTTATTGATATTTTATTTAATTTTGTCTTATTAATCCTAAAATCCAATAAACTAACATCCTAGGCTGTCTTATGAGTCTTAAACTGTATGTAGAGATATATAGGGATCAATGTTCAAGATACAACCTAAAGGGTTTATGTATAATGGTAAGGTTGGGTACCTTATCTTGGTAACACTATGGATACGACCCATTTTGTATTTGATATAAATGCAATGATTCAATGCTTTCGTGTAGGAAACACGCGAGTGGGGTTATCCTAGGCAATAAGTTTGCACAAGACCGAACCATGAAATAGTAACCACTAGATGTAACTCCATTGACTAGTTAGGTTTCTATTTCAATAGGATGACCTAGGCAAGTTAGTCTTACTCCTAAGTATATTATGAACTCTTGTTCACGAGGGATTATCCTTTGATTTGTATGGTTGAGAGTGGCCAGTTTGCCAACTCAATATGTCTACCATTTTAGGGATAAGACCGAATGGGTAGCTAGGACCATAATCATACAAGATGGATTTCACTCCTTCCTGACTTTAGGTAAGTAGATGAGTGTTCCCTTAAGTGGCGTCTTCGGGACTTTAACTAAGGGCTCTACCCTTTCACTAGCCCGAGAGAGGTTTTTATTTAATAGTTGGATCATAAACAGGTTATTCATTAGAGGAGCACTAATACTTAAGGATGTAGAGTTAACCCAGGGTTAAAACGATAATTTGACCCAGCTGGTGTTTGATAACTGACAGAAATGCACGTTATCATAGTGCTAAGTTCTTAAACAATGCTGGCTTGCATTGATAAAATGTGTTAGATTGCGTCCAAAAAGCATTAAGTTTATTACATTGCGGTCACATGCATTCATCGCATAGGAACAGTTGATTTTTGTATTTTTATGCAGAATATGCGTTGATGCAAGGCAGAAATTGCAATCATTGGAAATCATTGGTCGAGCGTAGCATTACCGCAAGGCTTTGCGGTGATTGTATTCTCAAGCATTTGCTCAAGAAGGATTGCCGCAACTTGGTCGGCGCAACATGGTGGGCGCATCTGGGTGAAAGGCTTAATTAATCACGATGGGACAAAAAACTAATGACAGTCGAATCCGAATTAAGTTGACAGCCACTAATGATAACAAGTACATTCAGCTTTTTGGTGACAAATATTCGGCGTATCAGTCAGGAATTAAAGCTGTCCCATCTGTACAATCATAAGAGAGAATCCGTCTTTCATCCCAGAAGCTCTATAAATATCGAAGGCAGCCTTCAGAAAAGGCGTTCACCAGTTTGAAAATTCATAAGTTCGGATCGCACGTCTTTGTCCATAGTTTTCCTTTTTTATTTTAAGGCAGAGCAAGAGAAGAGTAGAGACGCCGGAGATCACTCAGGGCAACTAGAGAGAGAACCCTGAGGCGTAGAAGCAGAGAGCGGGTCGACTCTCGTGAGAGCAAGATTATCTTTTGAACACGAGTAGAACGATAGTGTAAAAGCCGGGGAAGCAAGAGATTTCTTCCAACCTAGAATTACAGATGGGCTAGATTGCAAGTGAGCTAAAGAATAAACCACAAAGAGCTATGTTGAGTTCAACAGAACTCCCACGCAACCCGGAGGGATAAAGTAAAGTGCAATGTCAGGTTGTGACATTGAGAAGTGGAAAGACTGTGGAGGGAGAAAGAAAGGAGCCTAGCCGGATTGCTCCCATTGAAGCAGAACCTGAAATTGTGGTTACGCAAGAAGAAGAAGGAGAAAAAGAAGCAATAGAGCCAGAAGTTGTGTCGACCTCTAAGCCAACAAAGAAGGGGATCGTGAAAGGGCAGTTACCACCTTTCCTGCAAAGACTAAGAAAGAATAAGAACGAAGAGGTACAGTACCAACGCTTTCTATCTATGTTAAAACAATTGCATATTAATATTCCATTCAGTGAAGCGATTGAGGAGATACCTGCCTACGCAAAGTTTCTGAAGGAAATGGTAACCAAAAAGAGGGGCACTGGTAAGTTTACCACGGTGGCGTTAATAAAAAGTTCGAAATTAATAATTCCACCAAAGATGAGCGATCCTGGGAGCTTTACTATACCTTGCTCCATAGAAGGACTGTACATCGGGCAGGCCTTGTGTGACCTTGGAGCTAACATCAATTTGATGCCTATGTCGATCTTTAAACAACTGAATGTGGGGCAACTTGTGCCCACAACCATGACTCTTCAGTTGGTTGATAGATCTCTGGTGCATCCAGAGGGAAAGGTGAAGGATGTGCTGATCAGCATTGGCAAATTTATCCTACTAGTCGACTTCATCATCTTGGATTATGAGGCCGAAAAAGATGTGCCCATCATTTTGGGGCGACCATTTTTATCAACAGGTCGCACCCAGATTGATGTGCATAAAGGGGAGATCACTTTGATCATAAACGGACAGAAGCTCAAGTTCAACATAATCCGGTGCCATGAAGTTTCCGGACGAAGAAGACCTGCATGACTCAGATGACGACCAGAATTTGATTGAAGAAGAAAAGTTAGATGAAGAAAATGAAGAAGAGGATGCCAGTGCATCCGTTGCTACCTGTAATGCGATCATAACAAAAACAAGCAAGGATGAAGAGATGATCACAAACCAAGAGGAAGAGCCAACAAAAAAAGAAGAAAGAAAAACAACGCAACCATCCCTAGTAGAACCACCAATACTGGAACTAAGACCCTACCGAAACACTTAAAGTACGTATTTTTGGGGTAGAATGAGAAGCTGCCAGTTATTATTTCCTCTGAGCTTAACGAAGACCAAGAGAATGCATTGATGAGCATTCTAAGGAAACATGTGCGAGCAATTGGCTGGACACTCGCTGACATTAGAGGAATTAGCCCAGCGTACTATATGCACCGTATTCGCCTTGAAGAAGACCATAAAGCAACGATCGAACATCAGCGCAGACTCAACTCTGCGATGAAAGAGGCCGTTAAAAAGGAGATCATTAAATGGTTTGATGTGGGTATTATTTATCCTATAGAAGATAGCACGTGGGTCAGCCCCGTGTAGTGTGTGCTGTAAAAGGGTGGCATGACGGTAGTCCTGAACGAAAACAATGAATTAATACTGCAAAGTGGCGCATTTGCATGGACTACCGCAAGCTGAATGCGGCCACAAAGAAAGATCATTTACCCCTACCGTTCATTGATCAAATGCTAGACCGTCTAGCTGGAAATGACTTTTACTGCTTTCTGGATGGCTATGCCAGATATAACCAGATTATGATTGCTCTAGAAGACCAAGATAAGAGCACATTTACCTGCCCATATGAGACCTTTACTTTTCACCGCATGTCGTTCGGCCTTTGCAATGCGCCAAGCACGTTCTAACGATGCATGATGTCCATCTTTTCAGACTATCTTGAGGTCTCTGTCGAAATCTTCATGGATGACTTCTCTGTTTATGGGCACACTTATGAAGTCTGTCTAGCAAACTTGGAGAAGATATTGAAGAGATGCGAAGAGACGAATGTGGTGCTTAACTGGAAAAAATGCCATTTTATGGTAAAGAAGGGCATAGTGTTGGGGCACAAGGTTTCTCGGGACGGGTTAGAGGCGGATAAAGCAAAGATAGAAGCAATTGAAAAACATCCTCCTCCAATAAGCGTGAAGGCCGTACGAAATTTCTTGGGGCATGTTGGATTCTACAGACGCTTTGTCAAAGACTTTTCGAAAATAGCACGACCACTGAGTGTGTTGTTGGAGTCTGACAGAAAATTTGATTTTGACGACAATTGCCTTAACGCATTCAGAGTTTTGAAGAATGCGCTGATTATCGCACCCGTATTAATTGCACTTGACTGGACACTTCTTTTTGAAATAATGTGCGATGCAAGCGGGTATGTGATGGGAGCAACTTTGGCAGAAGAGAAAAACAATCTTACATCCCATCGCATATGCGAATAAGACGTTAAATCCTGCTTAGACCAATTATACCACCACTGAGAAAGAGCTTCTTGCGGTAATTTTTGCGTTGGAAAAATTTTGAGCATATCTGCTCGGAACAAAGGTACTCATCCATACTGATCATTCAACAATAAAGTACTTTATGACAAAGAAGGACGCAAAGCCGAGGTTGATCAGATGGGTTCTCCTCCTTCAAGAATTTGACATAGAAATAATTGATCGAAAAGGGATGGAGAACCAAGTTGCAGATCACTTATCTAGATTGGAAAACCCTGAAGTTGACCCCAATGAATCAGAGGTGAGCGCGGGCTTCCCAGATGAGCAACTGTTCCACATTGAAGAACTACATTGGTATGTAGACATCGTCAACTATCTGGTTTGCGGACAATTTCCTGAAGATTATACCTACCTCCAACGGAGGAAGCTCAAACATGAATGCAGATATTATTATTGGGATGAGCCGAATCTGTACAAAAGGGGATAGACTAGATCTTACGACTATGCGTACCAAATGCTGCTCAACAATGTATATTATCGCAATGCCATGACTCACCATATGGTGGGCACTTTGGAAGACAACGTACCGCAGCCATGGTTTTACAAGTGGATTCTTTTGGCCAACATTGTTTAAGGATGCAACTGACTATGCCAAGAAGTGTGATCGGTGCCAATGCATAGGTATCATTTCATGGAAACATGCAATGCCGATGAACACCGTCTTGGAGCTTGAATTGTTTGACGTGTGGGGTATTGATTTCATGGGACCATTCCCTCCCTCGAATGGTAAACATTATATTTTATTAGTCGTCAACTATGTATCTAAGTGGGTAGAGGCAGTGGTGTGCTCCGCAAGCGATGCGGCGGTAGTCTCTCAATTCCTGAAGAAAAACATTTTCACTCGTTTTGGCACCCCAAGTGCCATAATAAGTGATGAGGGGTCTCACTTTGTCAATCATACTGTTAAGGAGCTGCTGTGCAAATACAACATTCCCCACAAAGTGGCCACCACATACCATCCGCAGACGAATGGTCAGGCTGAGGTGTCCAATCGAGAGATTAAGCTAATACTCGAGAAGGTAGTAAGGCCTTCACGAAAAGATTGGGCAACTAAGCTCAATGATGCATTGTGGGCATACCGGACTGCATTTAAAACACCTATAGGTATGTCCCCATATGCGTTGGTATTTGGTAAGGTGTGTCATTTGCCTCTGGAGCTGGAATATAAGGCACTGTGGGCGGTAAAGAAGCTAAACTTTGATTTGAAGAAAGCAGGAGAAGCGCGAAAAATGCAACTGGTCGAGCTAGAAGAATGGAGGATTAATGCATATGAGAACGCAAAGATTTACGAGGAGCGCACCAAGCACTGGCATGACAAATACATATGCGGTAAGAACCTCCAAGTTGGGCAGAGGGTCTTACTATTCAACTGACGACTACGACTCTTCCCGAGAAAACTAAGGTCACGTTGGTCTGGACCGTTCATAGTTAGACAAGTATTTCCGCATGGCGTGGTTGAATTATCAAATGATGACAGAACCAACATATTCAAAGTTAACGGGCAACGAGTAAATGCATATCACGGAGAAGGCTGGCATCGCCAAGTCGAGTTCGTGGAACTGAGGAACTTTGAATAAAGAAGGAAGTATGTGGTTCTTGTGCTATCAAGCAAACGAAATCCATCAGGGACGCAAGTTTTGGGAGTCATGGAATCTTCATCTCTACTACTCAGAACTTTTAATTCACTATATCTTTTCAGACTTTATCTATTCTTACTCTAATTTTTCTTATTCTAAAAAAAATGGAGATTTTGGTAAAAGAATTTTGTTTTGTTTAATCTTATTTGACCCTCTCTCTGTTTTCTTACAACGATCGAGGCGCTCGATTGCGGAGATGATACACAAAGAAGCAACTCATCTTATTTCGTCACCGCAATCCAAAGAAGATAGATCGCCACAAAGAAGGATGCATCAATACACATTGCGGGCGACAACGCAAATTTGGGGGTGTATTCTTTCTTATCTCTATTTCAAATTTTGCACTATTGCAACGCATTTTAGTTTTAAAAGTTTTACCACCGCATCCTCTTTGATTACCGCAATCATTTGACATGGATAAATTTAGTGAGTTACTGCATGCTGTCTCTTTGCCAATTATGATTTCAATGATGAAAAACATGCTTCTATTTCTTTCGTATATACTAGAGCCAACTTAACTTTAAGATAGTCACCTCATGAAATATTTCTAGAAGTTAGGGGTTTGCTAGCTTTCTTTCAAACTCTCTTTACAAAGCATTCTAAGAACATCGCATGACTTATTTCAATCTTTTGACAATGAGGACACTGTCGTATTTTAAATTTAGGGGTGAGGTATTTATTTTCGACCTTGCTATTTTCAAAAAAAAAAAAAAAAAATTTACAACTCCACTGTCAACACAATGGGAAACCCATGTTTATAAGAGTTAAGTTGTGAAGGGCAATTACTCGTAGTTGGATGTCCGCATGACACACATGGGGGCAAGCCAAAACGAAAGTAAGTTTCCAGGATCAACGCATAAATATAAATGACTCCGCTGCCAAATAGGTATGAGTTTACTCTGAGAAATAGCGCATTGCTCGTAGTTGGATGTCTGCATGACACACGTGGGGGCAAGCCAAAACGAAGGCAAGACACTTGGATCAACGCAAGGTTAGAAAAAAATAATGATGTCAAGAAATATGCAAGGAAAAATCATTTAACACCCCGGTGGAAAAGTTCTCTTTTTGAAATAAATCATGCGATATCCTAAAATTTAGTAAAAACCTTTTGAAAGTTAAGTTTGCGGTCCTTAGGTTTTAGAAATATTTTAAGAAGAGACTTGAATAAGACTTAAGGAAATTTTGGTGTATAAGAGCTGAATGAAGTATCCTTGAGAAATCTTGGAAAAGAACATTGCGGTCGACTTGCTAAAGGAATTATTTAGCTTATGCTTGAGGACAAGTATTGTTTAAATTTGGAGGTGTGATAACGGGCAGAAATGCACGTTATCATAGTACTAAATTCTTAAACAATGCTGGCTTGCATTGATAAAATGTGTTAGATTGCGTCCAAAAAGCATTAAGTTTATTACATTGCGGTCGCATGCGTTCATCGCATAGGAACAATTGATTTTTGTATTTTTACGCAGAATATGCGTTGATGCAAGGCGGAAATTGCGATCATAGGAAATGCGTTGATGCAAGGCTTCGCAATGATTGCATTCGAAAGCATTTGCTCAAGAAGGATTGCCGTAACTTGGTCGGTGCAACATGGTGAGTGCATTTGGGTGAAAGGCTTAATTAATCACGATGGGACAAAAAGCTGATGATAGTCGAATCCGAATTAAGTTGACAGCCGCTAACGATAACAAGTACATTTAGCTTTTCGGTGGCAAATATTCGACCCATCAGTCAGGAATTAAAGTCATCCCATCTGTGCAATCATAAGAGAGAAGCCGCCTTTTATCCTAGAAGCTCTATAAATACTGAAGGCAGTCTTCAGAAAAGGCATTCACCGATTCGAAAATTCATAAGTTCGGATCGTACATCTTTGTCCATAGTTTTCCTTTTTTATTTTAAGGCAGAGCAAGAGAAGAGTAGAGACGCCGGAGATCGTTCTGGGAAACTCGAGAGAGAACGTTAAGGCGTAGAAGCAGAGAGCGGGCTGACTCTCTCGAGAGCGATATTATCTTTTAAACACGAGTAGAACGACAGTGTAAAAGCCAGGGAAGCAAGAGATTGCTTCCACGCTCTTTATTCTATTCTTGCATTGTTGTTTTGTACTTCATCTTTATATTTATACAATGGAAGTTCTTACTCTACATCTGTTCACTCTCTTAGTATGCATGAGTAGCTAAACTAGTCGAATGGGTTGAGAAGAACTAAGCTAACATGACTTAGGAAGTTCATTGCTTGCGATTATCTTGTGTTATGCTGTGCCAAATATCCCTTTACAGCTACTCGAGAAAGAGTCTAAAGAAAGAACCTAAGACTCGAGAGAGCTAGGTTAGAATCTAGACTCGAGAGAGAAAGATTAGAACTGCATAAACAAGAGATAGGGACTTAGAGATAAGCTCTGTTTGCCAACCTGCATCGCATGCATCCTAGAGATAGGAATGATATTATGTGGTCGCTTTATTTGTGTGTGTGCCATTTTTTCATCGCATAAATAAGAATAGAGGCGTCTGTGTAGGTCCTATAGACTTATCGCATATATCACATGCGTTCTAGCCTTAGAAACCGTGGCATTCGCATCGAGAGGTGGTTTACTTTTGTATGCATGTTGCATGTTCGCATAGCATGAACGCATCCTAGGAAGTGTTAACCAAAACTTTATTCAACCCGTTCACCGCATATTCATCGTATTTCCCATTTTATCAACTCTTTTCAAACTCCGTCGCATTTGTTTATTTTTCATTATCACAAACAACAAACCTCAACAACTATTGATTTATTTGGTTACTGCAAAGTTTTCATAAAAATTACCACCACAACCTATTTTCCCAAGTCCCTGAGTTCGACCCTGGACTTACCAGGAAACTCAGTGGGATTTACACTTAGATTCCGCTGAGGAAACTTGAGTGCTCAATGCATTTTCATCATCGCAATTTCATCCATAATTCCACATCAAAAAATAACGCACCAGTGTTACAAACACTCATGAAGGACTAACTTGCTGTTATTGGTCTATATCTGTGGACATAGAAACATATCTGTAGTGAAAAGAGTGCAGTTGTGGTCTTTAGTGGAGTGTACCCATAGTTAACGAATATTGATTAATTTGGTTAATGAGTTTAGCTAATTAATCTCACATCGTTGGAGCTTCTGATTTGCAGGTTTATTAGATCCCCTTCCTAGCTTGTAAAGGGTAGGTAATTTGTCATTAAATTGAATTTGAAATGTTCAAATTCATAATTGGAAATTTTTTAATATATGTTGATACATTTTAATATAAAGTTTAATTTTAGACTTTATTATTAATTTTGGATATGATTCAAAATTATTAAATGAGAGAACGAAATATTTGAAAGGAGTTCAAATATTAATTTAATATGAATAAGATTCATATTGAAAATTATAGGTTATAAATAATGTGCATTGGATGCGCATTAAAACTATAGGTTAAATGAGAAAATTATATTTGAATATGATTCAAATGGAAAATTTAAATTAAATATGTGATATTTAATTGGATGATTAATTAATTGGAGAATTAATTAATTATTTAATTGAATTAGATTTTAAATTTAATTAAATTGATTGAATCAAAACTATAGGTTAAAATGAATGAACATTAGATTATAGGTTATGTGAGAGGGAACCATTTAAATATGATTTAAATGGTTCTTGGTGTTTATTTATTTAATTAAATTAAATAGATAGTTTTATTTAACTTTAATTAAATAAAATGCAATTCCCCACGTAGGGGAGTTACTAGAGGTGTGGGATGAATCCCACATCTCCTTATTTTCACCCTCTCTCTCATTCTCTCTATATCAAAACAAAAGGAAAAAAAAATAGTGAAGATCAATTTTGATTGATGAGAAAATTCTTTATGCTTTTTCTTCCTTCTTCCTCCCAATTTCAAAAAGAAAAAAAAAAGAGAATCCCACAATTTTCATCTCCTCAAGCATATATGAGTAACTCCCATTTCATTACTTAACGTATATAACATTTATAAATAGTAAAGTAATGGAAGAATTAATAACATACATACATCCATACACCCAAACATCCAAACTATATATTATAACCCTAATAATATAAATTATGCATGGTTATGTTATTAATGCATGCAAACATATATTAAATCACTTATATTATATGATGCATGAGCATGCTATAAAATAAATCATGCAAATATATTATAACATTTATAATATTCATGATGCACGATTAATGCATAACTTGTGGTGGGATTTTACTATGTGACATACATTATGACATATAAATATATAAATTAAACGATACATCAAATGCATAATTTAAAGAATAATTATTGGACCGGGATTGAACTCCTAAGCAATTAATTAATTAATATAACCTTTAGTAATTTAATTAATGGAAAAACTAACTATTACATCAAATAATAGCCAAATCGGTACAAAATAGGTGAATCGGGCCTTGAACCGCACAAATCGGACCGCCTAGCACTCGAACCACACATGAATCGGTTGTTGAACTGCACCTTCTTTTCGTCTCATAGCATTGCAATGCTGACCTAAGATTGCAACACTAAAAAAACCTTCCATCCGTCTCTTGTAGCGTTGCAATGCTAGGGCACAACATTGCAATGCTGTTGTACAGTTGCCTACTGTACAACAATAAATTACTTCAGTTTTGCTCCGATTTGGGCCTCTATTTCACCAGAACATCGTCTAAAAACTCACGAACGACTAACAATAAATTACAAACTTGATTGCAATTAGTTATGCCCAAAACATCGAGCCCATACGAACCAAAATTTTAAATTTAAAGCAATAAATCTAAAGCCCGATTCTGAAAATATCCATAATTGCAAACCATTCAATCATTCATCATCATGAACAAAATTACAGAATTCAACCCACCATTAAACTGAATTTTAATTATGGAAAAATAAAATTGGGAACCAAAAACCACCGCTCTGATACCAATTGAAGGACTGTGAAGTCCGATGCGAAAGTGGGGATCATTCCCAATTTTCAAATTTCACAGTAATTAAAATACACAGAACATAAATTATGCATTATCATAGATTTTACAACATGCATCTAGAAGGAAGAAGGGTTTGGATCAACTTACCCTTGAAGAACCGATTCTTCACAAATTCCTCCTCGATCCAATCACATACACTTCAAATCTCATTGAACAAAAGGTACAACAATACCAAAGTGGACATCACCCCAGATGAGCCTCCTATATTCTCCTTAGGGGTGAGAATTACATAGAGAGTTGTGGGCTTCTCTAATTTTTGGAAGAGAGAGGAAGAATTTTGAGAGGGAGAGAGTTTTTGCTTGGGAGAGTGCTTATGAGAAAATCTCACATACCTTTTGTGATCCTCCTTAGGGAAAAGATGAAGCAATCGTAAAACCATTCCCAACATACCACGATCTTCTGAGAGAAAATTTAGGAAAGGAAGTTGTAACTCCCTCCCTTTAATTTTAAAATTAGATTAAAATAAATTTAATTTAATAAATAAAAAATATATATAATAACTAACTTTATATATATATATATATATATATATATATATATATAGCTATATGTTATATCAAATATAACACATAACCTATAGTTTGTATATTGTATCAAATACAATATAACCTATAGTTTTTATTTCTCTCAATAATGCATGGTATTTAATATATATCCAATTCATATTAAATTTTAATATATGAATCTCATCCATATAATTAGTATTTGAATCATATTCAAATATTTAATTCCTCTAAAAAGAAACTCTATATTATAATGCATCAAATACATTATATTAATTATATCACATATAATTAGTTTAAATTAATTATATCATATATAATTAATCTCCTCAATTAATTTGAACAATTAAAATTAATCCAAAATTAATTCTCAATAATCCCTGTTGAGCTACAGAGGAGATCTTATGAACCTGTTGGTTGAAGCTCCAATAGTACTTGAATAATTAATTAAACTCTTTTAATTACATTACTCAACATCCATTAACTATCGATCACTTCACTAAAGATCGACAGCTGCACTCGTTACACTACAAATATATTTCTGTGTCCGTTGGATATAACCAATTAACGGTGCAATGACCTTCACAAATTGCTCGTAAGTATAGGTGGACAAAAATTACCGTTTTGCCCCTGTAGTTACATCTAACTCCTTAAGTACCATTGATCCCTCTAATGAACAATAAGTCACAGTTCAACTATGATTAAACCCCTCTCGAGCCAAGAGAGGGTGTGACATCATATTTTTCAAACCCTAAAATCAGCCATTAAGGGATCAATTTATCTACTTACCTCGAC
The DNA here is from genome assembly GCF_027475165.1 of Benincasa hispida. NCBI lineage: Eukaryota > Viridiplantae > Streptophyta > Magnoliopsida > Cucurbitales > Cucurbitaceae > Benincasa > Benincasa hispida. The sequence continues at coordinate 48,844,872 of NC_143489.1, read as the reverse complement.
ATTAGAGAAGGAGTGAATTTCGTCTTGTGTAGCTGTGTTTCTAGCTCACCAATCAAACGAATCCCCAAAATGATAGGCTTATTGAGTCGACGATCTGGCCACTCTCATCTATATAAATCAAAGGACTGCCTTCATAGGCTAGAGTTCATAACTCACTCAAGATTCAGGTCATGTCACATATGGTCATTTTGATGAAATGTAAGTCTCTATTATTAATGACGATAAATAATTAGACTATTTATTTCATGGTTTGTCTTATACAAACCCTTTTGTATAGAACCCCCAATCACATGTCTTTACACGAATGATCAATCATTTGTAGTACTTTACAATAATAGTAATATCTATAAAGCAGGTCGTATTTATATTGTTACTAGGATAAGGTATCCAGCCTTATCCATCTACTACAGACCATTTAGATTATCACTTAAACATGATCCAACTGTATGTCTCTACATACATGTTTAAGCTACAGAAGATAACCTTGGTTGTTAGTTTATTGTTTTTGTGAGTTAATGCTACTAAATGTCGAATAAAATATCTCATATTTTATTAAATAAATAAAATTGTTTGTACATTACAATTACAAATTACAGAAGTCATGAGATTTAGGGCATCAACCCCAACAGAACCTTCCTCAGACAAAGGTCCCTTATGGACAATTATTTTTTAAATTTAATCTTTTAATTAAATTAAATTTAATCCTATTAAAATATATTAAAAAGAATAACCCATTCCTAATCCCATTAGAAATAATATAAGTCTATGTTGATCAATTTTAAACTATTTAAAAATAATTTGGACCTATGTTTGAATGCAACTCTTCATTATAGATTTTAAATTATCTCATTAAAACTATAACACTTATAGTTTAATGCATTATCAAAATATTTAGATTTGCATCTAATGACATCGATTAAATACAACATGCTCAATGCAAATTCATTTTTCATTTGATAAATATAACACTTATATAAATCATACATCACTAACATAACACTTATATCAATATGCATGAGTATGCTAATTTAATCATGCATCTACAAAATATAACCTTTATATTTAATTATGATGCATATACATGTTTATCCTAAGGTGGGTATTTTTTAATCTATATAACATATAGTATATAATATGAATTCAAAAATTAATTTAAACATACATCCAATACATAATTAAATTAAACATAAAAAATTGGACTGATTTTGGCACTCTAAAGAAAAACTAATTGATTAAATTAATATAACTATTATATTAATTTTATTAATTAAATAATAATTAAACATTACATAGGAATTTGTTTAAAACACTGTTGCAGCCGAAGGTCTCGCGCATGCCGCCTACTTCCCGTCAATCCTCGGAACGTTGCAATGTTGTGACTACAACGCGTTGTTTCTGCCTTTCAGCGTTGCAATGTTGATCGATAGAATGCTTCTGTTTTGCACGTTTTTGACTCCAAACTTGCCCCAAACACCTCTATTTCTTCCCAATCTCTTCAGCAATCGTTGCTCTTTCGATCAACATGGACTTACAGACTTGAAGCAAGAATTAAATTGCCCAAAAATTACAACGAGCTCTTACATTTTAATCAAAGTAAAAGTAATCTAGTGCCAAAATCGAAACCATTCAATTTTGCAAACCAACATTCAAACATAGAATATTAAACCCACTTCTAAGTTGGTTTTATTTCGAAAAATACGAAGAAAAAAGATGCAAAAAATTGACTCTGATACTAATTGAAGTGATCGAATCCCGCAGGGAAAGCATCATGTCAAAACGCCTTGCATCTCGCAATTTGATTTTTACATAAACAAACTCATTATACTAAAACACAATATAACATGTAAATTAACATGCTTTAGGGAAAAGATTAGAACCATTCTTACCTTTGTATATTCCCAAGTGCCACGAACAATCCTCTCGAAGTTCAACGAACAACTTCTCCAACGATCTTGATCACAAACAATTTCTTGAACAATCTCGAACATTACCACGAGAGTAACCTCGTTATTCTCTAGGATTCCAATAGAGGGATAGATGGTATCAAACTGTTGAGAGAAGGAGAGAAGAAAAGGGTTTCGAAGAGTAAAGAGGATTCTCTTTGTGGCTTAGGAAAAATTTTCCACAATAACACTTGTGTGATATGTATTGTGAGTATGTGTCCCCAAGGGGCCATAGAGAGGTCTTTATATAGAGAGGGGTCAAGCCCTTTTCCTAATCCTTTTCCGATTTTCCTTTTCCATATTTAATTAATTAAATAACACTTATTTAATTAATTTTCCCAATTAAATAACACGTATTTAATTTAATTTGCACATTAATTAAATAACACTTATTTAATTTAATTTTCACATTAATTAAATAATTATTTATACATTAAATCCAGTTAATGTATATATATGTAATTATCATAAACATCGCATGTATATGTGCAAAGCCTCTCTATTAATTAATTCTCTGTGAATCTAATTTACTTGAATTAATTATTTGAATCTTATTCAAATATTTCTTTCCAATTTAATTTGAATTACAGATCACATCCATATGCAATTATATATTATCACATCAGTATATAGTTTTCTCAAATTAATTTGAACAATTCAAATAATCTCTCTATGTCCTCTAGTCTGTAAATTTTTTAGAGTCAATAGAGTTACAACTAGGCAGTAATTCAAGAAAGAAGCAAGGAAGGTCAGCTAAAGAAAACAAGCTATGAAGCTACTGCTAGCAGCGTTGCAACGCTACCAACAAAGCATTGCAACGTTGTTCTTCAAGAGCCCGAGGCATTGCAATGCTAGGATGGAGCGTTGCAACGCTGCTCATCCCAACGCAGAAAGAATGCACGCGACCTGACAAGTGGTTTAAGTGAACCAGTTTAGTCGGTTCGGGTTTGGTTCAACCCCATTTTGGCCAGTTCAGACTATTTTAGTGCTTTGGAGATCCGGTTCGGATTGGTTCGTGAAGACTAGAAGCACTTTGAAGGAGTTTTTGTTTCTTATTGTAATAATTCAAGTCTTTTGCTTACTTGAAATGCCAAAACTGGTCCGTATCAGCGTGTTTAATTATTTATGCATTGTGAATGTATGTTATAATTAAATAAATCTTGTATGTGCATATAATATGCCATATAGATTTAAAATCCCACTATAGGAAACATGAAACATGCATTGAAAGTATGTTATAAAGAATTATAATATATATATGTATGTTTAGGGTTTCAATTATTTAATATAAAGTGTTATATTAAATCCTGAAATGCTTGATGAATGTTACGGTTGATCAGCATGTCTATTGTTTTATAATTGTTATAAAAACCATTTAGACATTTAAAATCCATAACAAAGATAAGATGCATACTCACCTAGGTTAACAAATAACAACTTGTTTTAATAGTTAAAATAGGTCGTTATCTTGTAAAATTTGGTTACAAACTCAACAAGTCTATAATCTTGTCTAAGACTGAGGGTATTTAAGTCGACAGTTTATGGAACACCTCCTACCTGAGGATTATAACCAAATAATTGAGCATTGTTAACCCAGTTTTATGAGGATACGTGAGCATTGTGAGGTTTTAAAACTGGTTTATCACCTAAACATCATAGGTTAAAATCTAAATATAAACGTTATACTTGGATAATCACCTAGACTTAGGTTGTTTTATTAACTGGAATAAACCTAAGTAAAAATGATTACCCAAAACAAATAGAACAATTCATTGGGAGATTAATAATATATACGATATATTATTCTTAGCTCTCACGTCCCTAAGAGTTCACACCGTGAGATTCATGCTCGGCTTCGTGTCACCTTGAGAGTGACCTCCATTCAGAAAGTGTTTGCATGGGTCAATAGCAAGATGAATAGGGGAAGTAGTTCATAGTAAGGGGGTGAAGGATTTGTGTTAACGTGTCCTGCGGTCTCTTCCATTATTTTGGACCATGAGATTCCTATGTTGCGCCTGCTTGTCAACTTTATGCAACCTACGCTAGTTGTTTTATGATCGTTATCCCCTCGGAGGGTTGTAACATGGGATTCAAAACAACTCAAACTCCAAAAATGGATAGGATTTCTTAGGTTGATTCCCAACCTTGACTCTCCAATTCGGTAGCATCGTTGGGGCCAACCTCTAAGGTATGAAAATGGAAGGTTACACTTATGAGAATTACTAAGTGTTAGTAAGTTCTTGACCGAATACGGTAACTAAATGACTATAGGAATATGAGTTATTCTACAATTAGTATTTAGTCAAGAATGTCTTGCTTCAGTGAAGGAGTATTTGATTGCCCCTCGATAGCATCTATTATGACTCACTAAAGTATCGTTGCAACTAAAATAATGAAATTTGGGTACATTATTACTTTGCTAAAACATGATTGTATTTAAAAGCAATTCACTAATAAAATTTGTTTATATTTTCATAGATGACTAACTCACTAAAACAATTACTGGCTTCTAAGAAACTTAATGGGGACAATTACGCTACATGGAAATCAAACTCGAATACAATACTGGTAATAGATGATTTGAGGTTCATTTTAACTTTGGAATGTCTTCCTAAGCCCAACTCAAACGCAAACCGAAATGTTCAGAAAGCATATGACAAGTGGATGAAGACAAATGAAAAAGCTCGAGCCCATATTCTTGCCAACATATCTGATGTTTTGGCAAAGAAACTTGGTCGCATGTATATCGTATAAGAGATTATGGAATCTCTATGGGAGATGTTTGGACAGCTGTTCTTCTCCCTTAGACATGATGCCATCAAGTACATTTATAACTGCCGTATGAAAGAATGGACCTTTGTTAGAGAACATGTCCTAAACATGATGGTCCATTTCAATATAGCAGAAGTAAACAGAGCTGTCATAGACAAGAAAAGCTAGGTCAGTTTTATTCTAAAGTATCTTCCAAAGAGCTTTTTATAGTTTTGCATAAACTCGATGATGAACAAGATAAAGTATAACTTGACCACTCTTCTCAATGAGCTACTGATTTATTAGTCCCTCTTGAAAACTAAGGGACAAGAAGCAAAGGTAAATATTGCCACTATTGATAAAAGAGGACCATCCTCTAAGATAAAGTATGAGTCTTCTTCTTCTTCCATAAACAAAAGTGTTTAGATGAAAAAGAGTAAGGGGAAAAGAAAGGCTCCAATTGACCGCAAAGGCAAGGCTAAAGTTGCAGACAAAGAAACGTGTTTCTACTGCAACGAAGGCGGGCATTGAAAGAGAAACTGCCCAAAGTACCTTGCGAAAAAGAAAGCATAAAAAGAAAAACAAGGAAATTAGTTTCTAAAGAATGCTTGCAGATGAAGAGATAACTCTCAAGGTTGTGAACAAGGGAGGCTATCTCAGAAAAATCAGTGGGAGTTCCTAAAGTTTTTATCAAAAGATAGATCCATTATATTGATAATATACATCTTGTTTATGTAACGAAAAGTTTTTATATCTATCTTTTGTAAGAACATTTGTATAAAAGTATCATTTTGACATAAATGAAGTGTTCATTAGCAAAAGAAGTATTTTTATATGTTTTATATAAAACAACTTCTATGTTAAAACAGACCAAAGAAAAGGCCATTTCAAATATTAAGATATTTAAAACGGCAAAAAAAAAAAATCTTAATAGGATTAAGAATGGTTAAAAGTGGTCGTCTAAATCAGTTAGAAGACAACCTTTTAACATTATGTGAGTCTTGTCTTGAAGATAAGATAACCAAAAGATCTTTTATAAGAAAAGGTCTTAAGAGCTAAAGAACCCTTAGAGCTCGCACATTCAGACTTCTATGGTGCAATAAATGTTAAGGCAAGAGGAGGGTATGAATATTTCATCAGTTTTATTGATGATTATTCAAAGTACGGTTATATTTACCTAACTTTATCGTGGGTCTAAAACACTTGAAAAGTTCAAGGTGTATGAAAACTTGTTAGGTAAAAAATGAAGATACTTCGATCAATTGAAGTGGAGATTATATAAAATCTAAAAATTTCAGAACTATTTGATAGAACATGGAATCCAATCACAACATTCTACACTTAGCGCCTCAGTAGAGCGGTGTATCGGTAAGAAAAACAGAACCTTGTTAGACATGGTTCGGTTGAAAGATGAGCTGTGCTCAATTGCTTAAATTTGTTTTGGGACATACAGTGGTGACTATTATATACTTTTTGAACATCATTCCATTAAAAGGTTTTTTGAAACTCCATATGAGATGTGGAAAGGTCATAAAAGTTGTTTATGACAAGTAAAAGATGTTTATATATTTTAGAATTTTGGAAAGACCAACACATGTGTTGGTGCCAAACCTTAAGGAATTAGAACATCGTTCAAAACAATATGCCTATCTGTAGGCTACTGATAACGGGTAGAAATGCATGTTATTACAACGCAAAGATGTAAAACAATGTGAGAATGCGATGGTAAAAATATGTAAAATCATGTCCAAAAGCATTAAGTTGAGAATATTGCGATCGCATGCGCCCATCGCATTAAAGCAGCTAATTTACTTATTTTGTGCAGGAAAATGTGTTGGAACAAAGCAAATTGCAATCCAAGGAATTCGGCGCCCGAGCACATTAGAAGATTGCGACTGCAAAGCTATGCGATCGTATGTGCTCGCGAAGATCTGCTCAAGAAGGTGGCCGCATAAAGACGACACATCAAGGTGAAAGCATAATAAATCATGATGGGACGGAAAGCTGATGACGGTCGAATTCAAATTTAGTTGACAAGTCGTTAACGACACACTATAGCAAGTACATTCAACTTTTTTGTGACCATTAACCGGTGTATCAGAAAGAAGAATTAATGACCGCCCATCATTGCAATCATTTGAGAGAAAAGCTTCTTCACGTTGAGCTCTATAAATACCAAAGGCCACCATCTTGACCATTCGCGAGTGCATACGATTGCATAGCTTTGCGGTCGCAATCGTCTAATGCACTCGGGCGCCAAATTCCTTCGATCGCATTTTTCTTTGCGCCAACGCATTTTCCTACACAAAATAAGTAAATTAGCTACTTTAATGTAATAGGCGCATGCGATCGCAATATTCTCAACTTAAATAATGACACCTCTAGTCATCTCCCAACAGTTTTTTGGCGCCGTTACCGTGGACTACAGTAGTACATATTGCGCTAACAGT